>NC_056743.1:1554704327-1554820503 GCF_019279795.1 Protopterus annectens
ACCTTCAGAGAGATTCCAGAGCATTAGAAAGGTGGGGGAAAAAGGTGTATACTTCAGCCACTTTAACCATGAGGGCATTAAACTGTCAATTTCATATGTTAAAGTACCAACAGTTCTTGTTATCTCAGCTGAAAAGCAAAATGACACAAGCAGAACAACCAGATTTGAAAGAGTTGCATGATTTGTTGCATGGAGCAGAGCAAGTGGGGAAACATACCTTTAAGTGTGGTTTTGATGCTTTAGAGGCATCATGTAGAGCTGCTGTCACGGGGTCTGTCATACGTAGACATGCTTGGCTCAAAGAGCAAGCCTTACCAGATCATGTCAAAGCAAAGTCATTAGATGCACCACTTCAAAAAGATGTATTGTTCGGTGTTAAAGCTGAGGAGGTACTAAAGAAAATGGAGGAAAAAGCGAAATCTATGCAAACAGTTAAAGATTTCTTGCAGGTGCAACCTCCATGCTTCAGCAGAAACTGGCCTTCAAAACATTGGTCCTTTCCAGCCACGGACAGACCCCAAAGGGGCAGATACAGATGCCCAAGGGGTCGAGGACAACCTCAAGGATCTTACAGAGCTAGACAGTGGCAAGCACCAACCCCAAGAGGTGGAGAAGATAGACCACAGTCATTTAGAAAACAGACACAATGACTTCCCCCTATGCCTGCCAAACAAAACTATAATGGCAGCACCTTTGGGCGGAAAATTGGCCTTATTTTCAAAAAACTGGCACATTGTTACAAAAGACAAATGGATTCTGGATATCATAGACAGAGGCTACAGGTTCCACTTTCACACCCTTCCGAAAATGAGAGGCATGCCAAACCTGCCACAAAATCAAAGGGCAGAGGCACAAAGACAAATTTCCACTCTCATGGCTATGAAAGCTATTCAAGAGGTACCTGCAAAAGAACAGGGTCAAGGTTTTTACTCAAGACTATTTCTGGTACCAAGGAAGGCCAAAGATTGGAGACCCATCTTAGACCTATCTATTCTAAACACATATCTAGAGGTACCAAAATTCAAGATGCTCACATTACAGCAGCTTCTTCCCATGCTGGGCAAGGAGTCTTGGCTGGTAACGTTGGACCTCAAGGAGGCATACCTGCATGTCCCTATCAGACAAGATTGCAGAAGATACCTCAGATTTCTTGCAGGTTCAACCCATTACCAATTCTCTGCATTGCCCTTTGGCTTATCTACTGCGCCCAGAGTGTTTACGAAATGCCTGGCATCAGTGATTGCCTTCTGCAGACAACAAGGAATACAAATCTACCCATATCTGGACGACTGCCTGATCCAAGCGGACAGCAAGAACATTTTATTGCAGCATCTGGCGTTTGTAATAAAACTATTAAACTGCCTGGGTTACACAGTGAACAAAAAGAAATCAAAACTAATTCCTTCTCAACAGATAATTTTCCTGGGTGCCAGCTTAAATACAAGAACCCAGATGGCCTACCTCACGCCAGACAAACAAGGGCAACTGTCTCAATACTTCAACAAAATGGCAACTTTAACCAGACTAACTGCAAGGAAAGTCCTGCAGGCTCTGGGGTTCATGGCATCTTACATCCTACTAATACCATGTGCAAAGCTGCATATGAGGAAACTACAATGGTACCTAAAAAACTTATGGTCTCAACACAGCCACAGCTTGGAAACAATTATACCACTCATTCCATGCCTTCAAAAGGAATTTTTGTGGTGGGCTCAAGCATGCCAAAGAAACACAGGTCTCCCTTTCTGTTTACCTCAAGCAACTCAAATCATCACAACAGATGCCTCAGACTACGCCTGGGGAGCACACATGGCAGATCAGTGCATTCAGGGAAAATGGTCCCAAAAAGAGAAGCACCTACACATCAACCAAAAGGAGATGCTAGCCGTGCAAAATGCTCTTATGACCTTCAAAGACCTTCTGCATCCAGGCCAGCTATTAATAAGGACAGACAACACCACAGTCATGTGGTACATAAACAAACAGGGGGGACTCATTCATACCCCCTGTGCAGGCAAGCTATGACCCTGTGGAACACAGCACTGGAATTACAAATTCAACTACAGGCACAATTCCTGCCAGGGAAGGAAAATACACTGGCAGACAACTTAAGCAGAAATATGACAGACCCACACGAATGGAAGTTGCATCCTCAAGTCTTCTCAAAGATAACTCGGGCATGGGGACAGCCAGACATAGATCTATTTGCTACCCACAGAAATTACCAGTTGGAGAAATTCTGTTCAAGGACCTATCATCCACAGGCCTGGAAAGTGGACGCACTCTCTTTCAATTGGACAACATTGACAGTCTATGCCTTCCCGCCTCTACCTCTACTGACCAAAGTTCTATTAAAAACCAGAGCAGAGAGGCCACAAATGATTCTCATTGCTCCAGACTGGCCACGACAACACTGGTATCCCCTCCTAAAGAGCCTGTCACACTCACCACCATGGATCCTACCTCTAGTTCCTCTTCTGTTGTCCCAGCACAACTACAAAACCCTTCACAGCCAGCTCAAAACCTTAAATCTAGCTGCATGGAGAATACCTTAATTATCCAAAAGACTCTCCTCTCCAAGGAGGTGCAGGATGTTATCTTGGAGGCCAGGAGACCCTCTACTAGAAAAACCTACTCTGCCAAATGGAAACGATTTTGTTCCTGGAATCAAGAAAAGGGCCAGAATCCTTGGGTAATAAATATTCCTCAAATTTTACAGTACCTAGCTGAGATGTTAAACAGTGGCCTTTCCTTCTCCTCCATCAAGATCCACGCTTCAGCCATTTCAGCACAATACAATACAGATCCTCCTTTATTCTCACATCCTCTATTAAGGCAGTTCCTCAGAGGGGCAAAAAATATAAAACCCCCACGGAAACCACCAGCCCCAGCTTGGGCCCACAACTTCGTATTGGAAAAGCTGACCCTGCCTCCTTTTGAGCCGGCTTCTTCAACAGAGCTACAATACTTGTCGTGGAAAACAGCCTTCCTTCTGACTATTACCTCAGCACGCAGGGTTTCGAAGCTACAGGCCCTCATGGCTGTGCAACCATTCATCATTTTCCATCAGGACAGGGTTTCCATACAAACCAACCCTACCTTCATGCCAAAGGTAGTATCCAGTGTAGCTCTGAATCAGACTATTCATTTACCTACCTTTTATCCAAATCCACAGAACAAAGGAGAGAGGCTACTACATTCCTTGGACATTCACAGACAACTTTGTTATTACTTGGACAGAACAAAGTCATTCAGGAAATCTGAGCAGCTCTTTGTGTCCTATGCTACAGGTGCTCAAGGAAAGGCTATTTCCAAACAGACTATTTCAAAATGGATAGCCCACAGCATACGCTTTTGTTATTCATTTCATGGAAAATCAGTGCCTGTATACATCAGATCCCACTCCACCAGGGCTACAGCTACCTCTGCAGCTTTCCTCAGGGGGGTCCCTACCAAGGACATTTTGGAAGCAGCTACTTGGAGTTCAGTGCACACTTTCTCCAAGCACTACCACCTTCCACTATACTCAAAATCTAGAGCGGGCTTTGCCACAGCAGTCCTGCAAGGCATCCTAGCCCCTCCTAATTCCACTTAGTACCTGCCACCCTTACTTAGCTTTGGGATTCTACCCAAGTGTGATGACTGCAGCTGTATGCACGATGAACATAGTACAGTTTTGTACCTACCATAAATGTAGATGTTCGAGTGCTCATACAGCTGCAGTCCAGGTTACCCTCCCTCCTTCCCCTCTTAGGACAGGACTTATGACAAACACCTTTAACATACAACCTCTTTGGGGTATTCCTTTATGGTGTATTTGCTTGCAACTACTGTTTTGATTTATCTACTTTGTATGTTTGCATAATATCATGTTTTGCCTTCCTTTCTGGGGGCACCTGACATCTGGGGCAAGAAAAACTGAAGAAAATGCTGTCGGCTGCCTCTTTTATACCCCTGCCGCACTGATGTCAGGGAAGAAGCGACGACAACCAATGCCGGACCTAGACTTTGGAATTCGGCCGACCGAGGACCCACCTGATGGCAGGATAACCCAAGTGTGATGACTGCAGCTGTATGAGCACTCGACCATCTACATTTATGGTAGGTACAAAACTGTACTTTTCACTTTAGAATATTGAATTACCATAAACTTGAAATTCAAAATATTGAGACTAAAATCTCAAAAGAGCGGTTTGCTGAAAGTTCACATTGTCGAATGTAAGAATGTCAAATCGACTGTGTAAGTCGTGCTTTGATGTGCAAATTGGTTGCTATGGCTTTAAGACATGTTACGTTTTAGTTTAGTACAGTAGAAAGAAATATGGCTGCGGTTACCTCTGAAGCTCCGGTAAGTATCAGAGAGATATATGGTAATGTGTAATGTTTTAGCAGTGAAGTAGTGTCTCCAAGAGAAGGCTAAGGATAATTTCCTGCAGTTTAATCAGGCAGCCAATCTGAGCGGAACGGTGTGTTTACTGTTTTGTTCTTTGTAGTGTGATCTTGGAATTGATATATTTAAGTAGCAGGGTGTGTGGGGGGTGCAGGGTGGCTTGACACCTGCTTATATATGGAGAAGTTTAATATAGTTTGTTTTTTCTTTTTGTTTGTTGTTGTGGTGGAGTATAGGAAGTGTTCGTTTGCGATATTTATTTTGATGTGGGAACTGATGTTTTGCATTTTTGGTGTATTGCTGTTTCAGATTTTATTCTCGATATTCTGAATTTCAAGCTCATGGTAACTCGATATTCTAAAGTGAAACTATATATATAAAATACTGATCCCCTACAAATGGTTGACATTTCAAAATGTTAAAGACCATATGGCCGAGACCATATGATCGACATTTGAAATGTCGATCATGCGAAACCGGCATCTCAATACAGTGCAGAATGGAAAGATTTCCATCTTCCACACTGTAGTGCGATCTCGGAGTTGGTATATTTAAGTTAACCCCCCTGCTGGTAGTGTGAAGGTAAGTAATTGTTGTGGTTTTTTTTTTTATTATTTCATGGTCGACATTTTGAATGTCAATCATATGATCTCGGCCATATAGTCTTCGACATTCTGAAACGTCGACCATTTGTAGGAGACCCGTGTGTGTGTATGTGTGTGTATATATATATATATATATATATATATATATATCTATATCTATATATATATATCTATATATATATATATATATATATATATATCTATATATATATATCTATATATATATAGATACATACATACATACATACACATACACACACATGTATATATGGGGGTTTCCCTTCGTTCATCGAAAGTACACCCTGCTGAATCTAAAATTGTCGACTCCTTTTAAGCGAAAGTGCTGTTTAACGAAATCGCACTATCGCAAACTACACATCACAAACTGGTTGTGGTTACTGAATCCCGAAATGATGTCAGTATACTTCAGGAGGGTCTTTTGCAGACCAACGACTGATGTCATAGTCACAGTCTCAAGCTGAATGCAAAGAAATGCATCATCATTCCCTTCGGTAAAAACAATATTTCTTCACATAATCAAATTAACAATGCCCTGTGTACCCATGAAGTGGTAAGAGATCTGGGATCACAAGCAGACTGCGACCTTAACTTTGACCGCCTTGTGTCTACTATAGCAAGGAAGGCTTTTTGCATAGCCCACTTGATTAGCAAAGGTATCATCTCTAAAGCAAAGGAGGTTATAACCCCTCTATACTCGTCACTAATCAGGCCTATAATTGAGTATAATGCCTTTTTTGGCATGTACCATACAAAGCACATGCAGAAGTTGTTCATAGGCTGGTACTAAGCTATTGGCCCTAGGGCCTATACAAGCCTAGCCAAACAATTTCCCGGATATTTCTTCCCACAATATTTACTTCCCTGGACCCCTGTCTAGCAGGGCGACTGACGTGATCCCCGGGTTGAATTTCCTGTCTCCCATCCAATCGTCAAGGTTCCTTTTGAAGAGGGCCAAGGAGGCACTCTGCTTGGCATGTATGGGCAGTCTATTCCAGAGTATGGGGAGTCTCTGGGTCAGGAACCTGTCCCCTCCAGCATGTTTTGTTCATTGTGATGGCAGGGTTTAGATCCCTGGAGCATGTGGCTCTGAGGGATTGGGATTTCTTTAAGTGGAGCATGTCCAGCAGCTCAGGGTTTGACATGGCCTTGTATGTTAAGCAGAGATTGCCTCTGAGTAGACAATATGCCACAGAGTATAGTTTTTTAGGTGGTCAGCATAGGGCATCTGCTTTAGGCTTGTGATTCTTTTAGTGAGGTATTTCTGCGGCCTTTCCAGCTGTTGCAGATGTCTTGTGAAGTACATACCAAGTGGGGCATTGTATTCTATAATGGGTCTAATGAGGGATGAGTACAGTGGGACAATGACCTCCTTTTTCTGGATGAAAAGCCCTTAGTGATGAGGTATGCCACATAGAAGGATTTCCTGACTGTTGTGGCAATGTGGTTATCGAAGGTGGTGAGACCAGTGTCCACCTGTGTCCCTAAGTCTCTCATCACGCTTTCAGTGTTTCGTGTACTGCCACCTATGTGGTAAATCATGGGTACATGTTTTTTCCCAAAGGGGATAACTATACATTTCTTGGCATTAAGCTTGAGCCCATGGCTCTGGCACCAAGTATCTGTTTCTGTAAGGCCCTTTTGTAGAATATCAACATAATTTGGGGATTCATTAATGGCTCCCAGTTTGCAGTCATCTGCGAACTTTGTTAGCCAGAGTCCCTTAGTGTTGGCCTGTACTTCAGAGAAGTAGATGCCGAACTAGAGCGGTCCCAGGACTGAACCCTGAGGTACTCCACTTGTCACTTGTGTGGAGCTGGATTTGGAGTCGGCTACTTTTACAGTCTGTGTTCTGTCAGTAAGCTAGTTGGCAACCCGAGTGACGTAAGGATTTATGCTCAGCTTAGTAAGTTTATCTATGATTCCAGAGTGGGGGTTGGTGTCGAAGGCTGTGGCGAGGTCCAGATAGGCTGTGTGGACCACCTTACCCTCATCCACAGCTCTGGAGACTGATTCGAAGAAGTCAGTCAGGTTCAGGAGACAAGATCGGCCCTTCACGGACTCAAACTGGGTGTCAAAGAGGTGCTCTGCTTGTAGAGACCTCAGAGGTTTCTAACTAGGAAGATCAAGGGATTCCAGCACGTGCCTTACACAGATGAACTAAAATCTCTGTCACTATACTCAGCATTGTATAGACTTCTTAGTGGAGACTTATGCCTGGCTTACAGAGCAATCTCTGACCCAAACCTAATGAATTTGCTGCAGATCTGTGAATCTAACAGGACTAGAGCTTACCCGTTCCAATGACTTAAATATGTCCTGCACCTTGAATAGGATGTGCTGGAGGGACAGATTTGTCTCCCATTAACTCCCGCAGCTGCCAGTTCATGTGAAGCAGAGCACCTCTTTGACACTATTCAAAAGGAACCTGGACGAGTGGATGGGGCACCATAAATCTTTACCATGGATAGCACCCACAACCCTCCTAGACATGGGCAATCATTATGAAGTATAATCCTGGGTATTGACTGGAATATATATGGTATAACATTGGGATGAAATGGCTAGACATGAAATGACCTTTGGGCCAATAGCCTCGTAACTCCCTATGATCCTAAGAAGAAGGGAAGGAGAAGGGGGAAGGAAGGAAGAGAGGGGAGCGAAATTAGAAAGAAGGAGTAACGGGTAATGTCAGCCTGATGTAAGACATGTACAGAGCCAGGGGTTACTGGCTATTACTGTAGCAAAGTCTAATAAACAATTGGCCTTGAAAACTAAATATGCTTAATTGATCAGGATGACAGTTGTACCTTCTTCCACAGGTGTAGGTGCCCAACTCCACTGGGATGGGGAGTCTCCTCTTACTTCTGGTCTTTTGGAGGTGATGTTGAGTTGTTCAGGTGGGCCTGCTTTTCCTCTGTTCTCTGTGCATGCTTCTGTTCAAGACTGTTCTATCTCTCTGCATCCAGGAGGTTTCCTACTATTCCTTCCATTGATTATGCCAAGCTCACTGTTGAGTTTCAGTATTGGCAACCAGTTTCTGCTGCTTTGTTCTCTAGAGATTTTGAGAGGTACAGTGGTGGATCATATGTGAGTATTCATTTATGTACTGATCCCTTTGATTTAGTGGATTTTGCACTCCAGGAACAAGAGTGCCATACATTGAACTTAATTTTACCGTCATCTCCCCGGATGGTCCATGTTGGCTAAATTCTGTCTTTGGTTGGGGGGGGGGGGGGGGTACTGGCATTGACACCTGTGAAGCAGGACTGTTTACAATCACCAGCACAGTGTCATTGCCTCCAGTGTTGACCGCCTTATAACTACTTTGGTTTCTTTAGTGCTGTTTACTCCTTATATTAAGTGAGCCATTAGATCTACTGTCTGCCCATCCAGCATTGGATAGACAAGCTTTAACAGAGCAGTCATTGACTTCACATCTCTCTGTTACAGCACAGTCTTCTCAACAGGCCACATTCCCTGAACCCCCTTCCAGATATCCCGGGCACCTCTGGCTTCAGTTTTGTTGGCCTTCAAACAAGAAGATTCACTGGACAGTCCCAAGAAGCAGAGCAGTAAATCTCATTACATTAATCCCCCATGAAAGAAGATGACAAGTAACCCGTTTTTGCAGCTCTAACTGCAGAGGAGCCTGTGTTTAGTAAAGTTTTATGGAGTCAGAGTAGGGACCATTCACTGACAGTTTCATTCCCTGTCATTTGGTCTCACTTCAGCCTCCCAGGTGTTTTCCAAATCCATGGCAATGGTAGTGGCTTGCCTATGTCCAAGGGATATCTTGGCTTTTTCTTTCTTCGACAACCAGTCTCTAGTTTCGCCTATGAGGGACATTCAACACTGGAATTGACTGCATTGGCTTTTTCCCTGGCTGTGGATCACCATCATTCTGGTGAAGTCCCAACTTGGTCCCACTTTGGACATCCTCTTTTTAAGAGCTATGATTGGTAGTACAAAGCCAAGATTGTTTGCCTGTGGACAGAGTGCATACTATCCTACAGTAATTGTTTCCCTTACTTTTACATGGCCTAGTACCACCACATTATTCTCTCTGAGATGTGGGGCTTATGGTAGCCTCAGTGTTTGTTTTCTTTTATGGAATACTACACAGGAGAACATTATAGTAGACCCTCTGATCTCAGAGGTCACAGAACTGGGCCACTCTGGAGAAAGAAATCAGGACTTTCAAAGCATATCTCCACAATCTGCTGTGATTGATTCAGTTGGTCAGTCTTTTTCTGAGCAACCCTTTAATCATTCCTTAATTGTTAACCATGGTCATTATGAATGCCCATGTCCTGGTGTGAAGGGAGGGTACTGTAGGTGATGGATGGTCCAAGGGATGCAGTGTCTGTAAAATTCATCCTTGCAGTACAGCATTCTGGGGATGCAAGAAACTTGTAATTCTCCAGGCCATACAGGACCTTCTGCCTTTAGGAGTACTGGCTGTCCATTCAGACAGTATGGCTGTAGTCTAGTAGGTCAGCAAACAGGCCAGAATAAGGCCCTTCCCTGTTTATCAGACAGCAGCGAAAATATGGTAGAGGGCTGTCTCAACCCACCATTTTCTGATTGCCATGCATATATTCCAAGGGAGACAGACTCAGACAAGATCTATTGATGCCTCATGAGTGACCACTACATGTGGCTATTGTGGATGATGTTTAACGTAGGGTTTCATGGTCTGCAATCTCTTTGCCTTTTCAATCATTGTCATAAACTGTGACTTGTGTCAGTGAACAGAGCAAAGATGTGTGTGTTCATGACTGGCCCCAAGGGCTACATTATGCCTTTCTTCCATTTCTTTTCATGAGAAAATGCATAAAGAAGACCAGGCTTCACAAGACCAAGCTACTTTTAGTAGATCCTTTGACCCAGTCATGGGTGCTTCCTGCTGTCAAAGACGATTGAGGTAAAACCTGCTCTCAGGCTGTATATACCAAGAACTCTTCTGTCTCACCCTTCCAGTAAGGAACATCCAATCCTTTGGGCTCTGAGGTTAACAACCTGGCTGCTCTTCTTACATTGATAACTGGGATCTAGTTTTATTTATTTTATTTTTTTTTAAGTAGGGTGGTGCACAATTTTTCATAATCTCAGAAGAATTGTACTTGGCGTTGGGACACAGACAATTGAAATAGTTTTTCATTTTGGGTTCTACTTTAATATTGCGGATTCGTTTAAAATCTGTTTCCCCAGTGTTTCAGTAACTGTCAGAAATTTTTTATTTATATCTAAGCTATTTGTCAGTTAAATAACAGTGAAAGTTAGAAAGGTACTAGTGCAAAACCAGTGGAGTTGCATAAACTTTCACAAAGAAAAAAATGCCACAGAGTACCAGGAAGATGAGTATGAGATGATTCAAACAATAAAACAGCACAAGCACGTTCACATATTACCTAATTTGACAGGGTGGTAATTTGTCAGTTATGGTAGCTGTGACTGCCATATCTAACCTTCATGTTAAGTAGGATTTATCTTTTTTAGCTTCCTTTAAGGTGTTCAAACCATTCTTTAAGTTGCTTTTCTGTTGCATCCTACTAGTAGAGAACCTGCCTCCTCCCTCGGGCTTGCATTTTGTGCTGGAAAATAAAATAATTCTTCACTTGTTTGAATCAGCAGCATCTGTGGAATTTTTTTAACATGGAAGACCTTTTTTCTTTGTTGTTATGACGTCAGCATGGGCGGCCGCGGTGGTGCAGCGGTTAGCATTGCCATCTCACAGCAAGAGGTTCTCTGGTTCGATTCTTGGCTGGGAAGCCTTCTTTGCGGAGTCTGCATGTCCTCACTGTAGTCATGTGAGTTTACTCTGGGTGCTCTGGCTTCCTTCCACATCCCAAAGACATGATGCAGGTGGATTGGACACTGTAAAATTGGCCCTAGGTGTGAGTGTGTGCATGTGTTTGCCTTCTGTGGAAGGTTGGGCGCCGGGCTGGCAACTCGACATAGTAAAACTCCACTGCCAATCATCCTGTAGACCATTCTGCTGTAGCAATCACGGGAAAAGCTGAAAGAAGAAGTTATGACTTCAGCATGAAGGATCTTTTGAGTTGCAGTTCTTGTGTGTCAAACCTCTGTGTTTGGTGTGGCACAGAGAAATGTTTCTTTGAGGACCAGTTCCTCCTTTATTCTGAAGGTGCTGCTGAGTATGACCTTAACTGGTCTGTCAAGTTTCCATTTTTTGGAGAGATCACTCTCTAACTGTAGGGAATATCTGCTGCATAGCATGGACTTCTGCAGACAGCTTGGGTGAACTATGGACACTCCTTTTGTCTTCAGAAAGGATAGTCAGCTGTTCGTTTCCTTTAGCCCATAGAAATAAAAAAGGTTACTAAGTTTTGTTTTGCCTATAGGCTTCAGAGCTGTATGCCTTTGTTTTTCTTAAGCATAGTAAGACATTGCTAGGCTTGGTGAAGGCTTATTCAGCCAGAGCTGTTGCTGCATCAGCAACCTTTTTCCATAAAGCATCTTTGGATTACATTTGTGAAACTTTGTCCTCATTGAGCGCCTTTGCCAGACATTATAAGCAGGAAATTGATTCTGTCTTCCACTAGGACTGCAGTTGTCAGGTGTATATTTTTCAAGGCCATACGCCCAAGGTGGTTACTTAGGAAAGCTGCTCAATATTTTAACAAAAATGTAATCTTCATAACAGCTACAGAAGTTGTGTACTTAAGAGAATTCAGTCTTCCTTATCACCCCCACCTCCATCCCTTTGACTGTGGGAAATGTTTGTTGCACTTTATAAACTGTGCATTTAGATTGGTCAGAAAGTGGAAATGGAAGGAGAGAGAGAAGTACAGGATGTAGTGGACAGAAGGGGGTACAGGAGTACTCTGGTAGAGTTTTTTGTCTGTCGAGCAAAGAATGCTTGAAGTGCTGAATTTTAAGAATTAAAGAATGAGTTCTCCAAGCAAGTCTGCTGTGGTAAATATATAACATTTAATTTTCTTCCTCTAGGTGTTAGCAAAATTATATTTATCCTCAGTCTATCTCCTTGTTTTCTTTGCAAGAGCAGAAACCATGGGAAAAAAATGTCTCACTAAAAAACTTTGCCATGCATTAAAAACTTGATAAGTTCTTACTGTGAATATGCCTCAAGTAAAAATGATTTAGTGAAGACCAAAGAGCTATTATTTGCTTTGCTTCACTGAAGGAGTGACTGACATTTGATAAGCAAACTCTCTTCAAGTGGATTGTTTACTGCATTGTCTTTAGTCGTCAGACAGCAGCAACTTTTCTTCAAAAATGCTGCTTCCAAAAGTCAGTTCCCCTGAGGCTTCTTTTCTTTATGTGCATGCATCAAAAATGTCTCCTTTGTGAACTTCAATCAGTTAGATATTATCTTTTACTGTTTTCAGGTACTACTCTTTGGACAATGACTCCAGAGATTGGGTTTCATTTTTGCCAGGACTCAGGTTTTGACCTCTGGTCATTTTTTGATTCTTTTTTTTTTCCTACATCTTTTTCTTTCTTTCTTGTTGACTGTCTGGCCCCTTTATTTATTAACCCTATCCATTTCCCCTTCTTCCCCTGTGTTTTAGACTACTGGTGAAATGGAATATAGCCAAGATCACAGCTGTCATGCTACAGGCAGTATGGAGGTTTTATCGCTAAGCCCTCTTCTTCTGCAGACTGACACACACACATACTCATACAAAATCAAGTCTAATGGCCATGTAGGCTTTCACACATGTACCCTTTCACTGACTGAAGTGGAACATGCTTGGGGCTAATTATTTTATGTTTCATAGTGTGACAGACATTCCCTGCCTTATTTTAGCAAGGTAGTGGAATTAGCCAATTCCAGCCCTTCAGGACGGGCAAACTGTAATCAACCACTCAGTGTTACTCTCCCCTACTGTATTCTTCCATGCTCAGGTTGCTAACCAACCCTGGGTTATCTAGCTTCCAATCAGAGTTTCATCCCTGCTGTACTGTGGAGCTGGCCTTCTTACTTAGTGGTATCAGTGCTGTTGCTGCTTTCCCAGTTGTAGGCTCATTGAAGAGAGTTCCTGATACCGTATATAGAATGTATGTTCTTAGCGTACCAGTTACTTATTGAGAGTCTCTCTACACTGGTTCCCAGTTTCCTTTCCACCTTAGCCTTGTGCCTGGACCTCTTCTCTTGCATCCTGTGGCCGCTGTTAGAGTTTCTTGCAAAGTGAGCAAGTATATCTGTACACATTGCAGGTTTCTTTCATAGAATTCTTGATTTGCAAGCATGTTTTTTAGCGATAGGCATTGAACTGTCATGTGCAGTGATTAGGCAGTCTTATTTGGTGTCTTAAATGACATCATGACATGTACAGGAGCAGGGAGTGTGCACACCTCCAAATATTGTTCTGTTAAGGACACACCAAGGTGTTCAGTAGTGAAGTGAGCCCTTGATGTGAAATTTGCTTGGCAAATGAGTGCTGTAATTACACCCACTTAGAACATTTTTACCATACACTGGAAACCAAGAAAACAAAGAGCGTGAATTCTAATTTGTGACAGAACTATAAACCTCTCAGAAATTGGACTTGCCAGCAGAATTTAAACTCGGATGTTCCAACAGCATTTTGAAATTTTAACAAATTAAAGACAGTATTTCAAAGTTTGACTAATTAAATATACTGTTTTGGGCATACCAGTAAATGTATTTAGTTATTAAAAGCAGGATTGTATCCAGTTAAATTCCAACAGGGCTGAACTGAGAATGTAAAATGAGGGACAGGAATTATTACATTTCCTTTACATGAAAAAGGTCATGAGTTCAGTCCCCAGAGAGTACATTATGGTGGTTGGTAAAATGGTTAATGTGTTTACTTCACAGACAGAGATACAGGGTTTGATTCTCACATTTGGAAGTAAATTTGCTAGGCTTAAAATGGCCTGCAAGGGCAGCTAGCCTAGTACTTGCCTGTGAGCCTGTGTCTTGTTCAAAGTAATACCCACTGGTGTGAAATTCTCCAAATCAGCCTGCCACTTCAGAAAAACGCACCCAGCCTCACCCTGTACTTGCCTGCAGTTGCTGAGATGAAACTGATATGTCTTAATCGAAACAGCTACCATAAGTAGCCATATTGAGGAAAAAAAGGGAAGATATCCTAATTGTGGATCCACTGGCAAAGGTCGCCTCACAGATCAGCTGATGTGGTGTGTACATATCTGCCATTCATAACAACTTGAGTATTAATGTTTACATACCATAGTTGTACCTTTTGCTAGATACTTTTGTGTGTTTTTGGATGTATGGAGTGTTGCTTGCAGCAGTCACTATACTGTGCTATTATCTAAGCAGAGAACAGTCAGGATTTAGTCGTGTGTTTTTGAATCACTGTGCATGTGCTCCTCTGCTGAGGTTTTGTATTAGAAACTTCTTTTTTTTTTAATTGACTTGCTGCCGAAGAAACATCCTTATGCCAGCCTGCTGGACAAAATTTTCTAGGCAGAAGTATAACTTTGGTAGTAGCTGCTTTATGCATGGAATGTGACCTTTGCAACGTGTTGCACATTTGATAATGATTATTTTTATATGTAACTGATTTTTTATGTTTTTGTTTCCTAGAGTTGATTATGCCGGAGATAACTTTGTCCGTTACTCTGGAGACACCATTGCGATGGCTCAGACACAATGTAGGTATTGCATATGTTGGCAGTTTGGCTTTCTTTCTTTTTTTTATGTTTTTTAACTGAGTCAAGAATTCCTGCTGTTTTGTCCTAGGTCTTTGCAGTGCTTTTTGCACTTCTAACATGTTAACCCTTCTTTTTTCATAACTAATCACTGGACATTGGGAAACATCAAGACGTTTGATTTTAATGGAATTTTGAATTCTGTACAGAGGTACTTATCTGATGAAAACTGTGTAATAGAAAAATTGGAGACAGAGGAAAATAAGTTACTGCTGTAGTCCTGGCATACTGTATGCATATCTTGCCACAAATGATTACTTGTGCTTCTAGATGCAAGTATAAGGGAAAGGATTTCTACTGTGTACTTAGATGTGTTGCTGCTAATAGGAGGAAAAGAGAGATACTGGTTTAAACATAAGGAGAGGGATAAAGTGCCCTGTAACATATTGTGTTGTTAGTGGCATGTTGTGCCTCATTTCTTTACTCCGATGCCTTAAATGAGAAAATGGAAAAAAATAGTTGATCTGTACAGTCCGGCTTCCTACATTCTGTATCCTGATAAGGCCTTTTTCAGCTGTATAGTTGTCACCCTAAAAATTACTTTACTGCAGTTGAATATGCTTTATATGTCTTTTGATTGAAAGAATGTTACCTTTGCTTTTGCAGTGTTTGCATGGGAGGCCTATGAAAAGGGCTCTGATGTCCATCTTCAAGCTGACCCCACAAAGTTGGAGGTTCTGCACCAATCTTTTAAAGTGAAGAAGGAGGACTTCAAGCAATGTCAGAAAGAAAGCATCTTAGAAAAGGTGAGTAAAGGGGGTGAACATTTTTTGGCTGTTATCCAGGGCTTAGTTACCTTGTCTTTCAGTAAAGGGTGCAATGGGTAGACTTTCATATTTTATATTCTGTTTTGAAAGAGGTGTGTTCTGTAACTCTGTTTTTCACAGTTATTGAATTTGTCATCCATGGAGGAAATCTGGTCATTTTCATTGATGTGAGACTGAGTGAAGGCCTGTTACTTTTATTTGGTAGCCATTCAGTAATGTCCTGTCAGAAAGCAGTAGGTTCTGCCTTTGAATGGGATGGCATCTGCTAAATGTATCTTTGTTTATACTGTTCTTTTAACTCTGACCCTGCAAAAAAAAAAGTCAAAAATGACTGATGTGAATGTGATTGATAGGTTAGCCATGTTCCACTGTAGGCCCACTTTTAAAGTCGCACAGATCCTTGTTTTGTTAAGGGCAGTTGACTGATTTGATTTCTGCCACTTTTCATTCTTGTGCTGTGCTTTACTTTTCAGCATATTCTTTATGCTGGAAGGAAGATAGGACTCTTCTCTTTCTTGGTCACAGCATTGTCTAAGTTTTTTTTTTTAATTCATTTTAATGTTTTCTGTATGTGTGTGTCTGTGTGTGTATATATGTATATGTGCAAATATATACACAGCTACTACCCCCAACTCCACATAGACTCAAGATGCCCCCCCCCTTCTATTACCACCTCTACCTGGATCACCGAGTTGCTCCTTTCTGGATACCCTGATGTGTGCCTTCCCTGTGGGGGTCCCCTGACTCCTCTCTCATTGATAACTCTCTACTACTCCCAGTGGCAGCTGGTCATTTTCCCTAGCTGTGAAGACAGCTAACACAGTGACGAGGACATCATTGCTGCCCTCTGCATTAATGGTGAAATGTCATGCGAGGCTCCTGGTCTCCAAGAAGGCATCGAGCTTCTCCTTACCCTGCACCTGGGATAGGAGAGCTGGCTGTTTGCTGCTTTATCCTGTCCTGTCCCTGGCCAGCCCTACCAGCAGCCATAGTCTTTTCTTGAAACTAGATGCTGGTGGAGCAAACAAGATGCCATGCCTCTGTGTCATTGGGTTTTCTGCTTTTATTAACATGTTTAAACATAACATGTATACAGCAAAATCGTAATTACACCACAGACAATGCTGTCACCAGTGGACCCCCTTATTTATTTATTGATTGATATTCGATAATTGGGAAAGTCTGACTGGGTAAGAACCCTCAGTGGAGGCCAGGGGAGAAAAGCTCCAAAGTATTACAAAACATTTTAAGAACAATAATTTTACAGTCTTTAAAAATAACATAAAAATAACTACAGCTTAAATAATTGTAACAGGTTAGATATACTGTGAAAATATTGGTTAAGAATAGATACAAGTTATGTGATGATTTAATAGTTAAGGATCATAGGAAGTTACTAGGCTATTGGCCATGAGGCCCTTACAAGCCTAGCCAAGAATTTAGCCCATGTTCCAACAGCTCAGCACCCAATGCCACTGTCCAGCAGGGACATGGGTGGAATCCCAGGGGTGTCTTTTCTGATGTTCTTTGTGTTTCACTGTTACAGTCATCACATTTGGGTTATCCTGCCAGGGGTAGCCCTCAGTCGGCCTGAATACCAGAGGCGTAGTATTACTGCATCGGTTGGTGTCACTCCAGGACTGACGTCAGGTCGTCAGTGGTATAAAATCAGGCAGCCGATGCCATTACATCAGTATTTCTTGCCGAGGAGCCCGAAGCAGAAGCAGTTGCATAAGTGCCGGTCGGCCACTACCTGAGTTTTCGTTTCCGAATTTAAGTTGAAGTCTTCTAAAGCTAAGTACCTAGTTGGGGATCCTTTTTTCTTGCTCTAACCGATGTCAGAAAAACTTAACAATTGTCTCGCCTGTGGAAAGCAAATACCACACCAAGACTTCCATTCTTACTGCGTCACCTGTTTAGGCCCAGAACACGACGTCCCCTGCTGTTGCTTTTGTGCTTTGTTCAACGCCAGAACTTTATGTCGTTGTGCCCTTATTGTAGCTAGATATTTTCCATCTCAGTCCTCAAATTCCAATATGGCTTCGGTAAGCCGTCTGACTACCGATCTTCTGAAAAAACGTAAGGTTAAAGACAGAGGCAGACCGCACAGGTCCAAAACTGCCGACGACGCTTCCGTTAAGCTAGTTGTCAGATGTTCATCATGTTACCCTGCTGCAGTCATCACACTTGGGTTATCCTGTCATCAGGCGGTGACATTCAATTCAAAAAAGTAGGCAGAAGACTTTATTATGCTTATTAGGAGAAGTCAGGCTACCCCTTCCAAAAGAAAAAGAGACTTGTCCTCAGTAGTTTTATCTGAACAGGAGTCCGATGACTCTGATGTATCTGAATATGAAGATATGCAACCCCTCTTTGCTTATGAGGATTCTGATGTAGAGGAATCAATTCCTTCTGCCTGTCCACCCAAGGATTTTTCATTTGGGGAAACCCTACATACTTTAAGGGAGCATTTCCAATGGGAGTGTCGGGACTATCCTCAGTCAAAAAAGAGACTCGGGGAATTCTTAGATCTACCACAGCACAAACTTTTGGACATTCCTCCTGTCCCAGATGTTGTGGATGATGTTTTTATGGAACCCAGTCTTACTCCTGCACCCTTACTCCTGCTCCCAGGAAACCTGACAGGCATTACAGAGTCCCTGACTCTCACAAATTTCTTTTCAAAAATCCTACTGCTGACCCCAAGGTAATTTCTTAGAGACCTAAAGGAATCAAAGCAACTTCAGCTAAGAAACCCCCTCAGATAGGGATTCCCGAGCATTAGACAGATGGGGTAAAAAAAAGTATACACCTCTGCTACTCTTGCTATTACAGCATTAAATTGTCAGTTCCACATGCTAAAATATCATCAACATACTATGGAACTCCTCAAACAAAAAATATCTTCTTTTCCTGCTTGTGCAGAAAATAAAGAATTACAAGAGTTTATACATTCTGCAAGTCAAGTAACTAAGCACACCTTACAATGTGGTTTGACACCCTAGAAGCATCTTGCAGGGCAGCAGTCACTGGCTCTGTCCTTAGAAGGCATGCTTGGCTAAAGGAACAGACCTTGCCAGACCATGTCAAATCCTAATTATTGGACACACCCTTGAACAAAGACAACTTATTTGGCACCAAGGCAGAAGAGGTCTTAAAAAAGATGGAAGAAAAAGCTAAATCTATTCTGACAGTTAAAGACTTCTTACAGGTCCAGCCACCGAGGTTCAGTAGGCATGGCCCCTCCAAGCACTGCTCCTTTCCTGCCCCCTCCAGGCCAGCCCAGCCCAGACCCAGGGGAAGCAGACCCCCCAGACAACAGCCCCAGATAATGCAGAGATCTAAGCAATGGAGTTCCTCCTCTTCAAAAACAGGGAGTGCAAAGCCACGCCCTTATGGTAAGAACTCACAATGACTTTAAACTTCCACCCTCTACCTCTGCCCACCCGCTTGTGTCCCTAGGAGGAAAACTCTCCTTCCACACAAGCAACTGGGTCACCATTACCAACGGTCCTCAACATAGTGTCCCAGGGATACAGATTTTATTTCCACACTCCGCCAACCCCAAAAGGGTTCCCAGATCTTCCTCCAAACCAGTGGGCAGAGGCCAAAAAGCAAGTCCTTTCCCTGCTCTCCACGGGGGCAATACAGCATATTCCTGCAGAACAGATAGGCCAAGGTTTCTACTCCAGACTCATCCTGGTACCCAGAAAAGAGGGCACATGGTGCCCATCCTCGATCTATCCATTCTAAACACCTTTCTGGTGATACCAAAATTCAAAATGCTCACCCTCCAGCAGCTTTTATCAGTGCTTTCTAAGGATGTTTGGTTAGCCACCCTAGACCTAAGAGAGGCCTACCTACACATCCCAATCAGGGAATCGTGCAGGAAATACCTATGTTTCAGGGCAGAATCTATGCACTTTCAGTTCCCTATGCTTCCTTTTGGCTTATCCACTGCTCCTAGAGTTTTCACAAAATGTCTGGCTCCCGCCATTGCTTTTTGCAGACAAGAAATATTAAAATTTATCCATACTTAGACAATTGACTGATTTAGGCAGACAGAAACACCTGATACAGCACCTGACTTTTGTAAAGGACCTACTGACCTCCCTGGGGAATACTATTAACGAAAAGAAATCAGAGCTAGTCCCCACACAAAAAACTGTATTCCTGGGAGCAGGCCTGGACACAGCATCCCAGATGGCATTCCTTACTCCATAAAAACAAGCCTACCTGACAGGCTACTTCTCTCAACTAGCCACCAAAACCCAGTTATCCGCAAGGAAAATCCTGCAGCCTCTAGGGTTCATGGCCTCCTGCATTCTACTCATTCCATATGCCAGACTGCATATGAGGAAACTACAGTGGTACCTAAAAAGCCTTTGGTGTCAACACTCCCAAGACCTGGAAACTCAAATACCAATGATACCTTGTCTGAGGAAAGATTTTCTTTGGTGGGCAGCAGCATGCAACCACAACAAGGGACTTCCCTTCTCACAACCCCACCCCACCCAGACCCTCACCACAGACGCATCAGACTATGCCTGGGGTGCACACCTGGACGGCAGGTGCATTCAGGGCCATTGGAGCCCAAATCAAATACATCTGCACATCAACCAAAAAGAGATGCTAGCTGTTCAGCATGCCCTGACAGCTTTCAGACCTCTACTCTCCCCGGGGCCTCTGCTGATCAAAACAGACAGCACCATAATGATGTGGTATATCAACAAGCAAGGAGGGACTCACTCTTATCCTCTCTGCTGGCTCGCCATGACCCTTTGGCACTTGGCGTCAGCCATGCAACTACACCTGTTAACACAATTCCTGCCAGGATCCCCAGACTCTCTGGCAGAAACCTGCTTGACCCATACAAGTGGCAGCTAGACCACAGAACCTTCACCCTTGTAAACCAGAAATGGGGAACCCCGAATGTGTACTTCTTTGCCTCCCACTCCAATCATCAGCTCGGCAAATTCTGCACCAGGGAACCTCACAGCCAGTCCTGGAAAGTGGGTGCTATATCCTTCCAGTGGGTAAACCCCTCAGTCTATGCATTTCCCCCTCTACTACTCATTTCAAGGATACTGCTCAATATAAGGGAGGAAAAACCGAGGGCAATCCTGATTTCCCCAGACTAGCCACGCCAGCACTGGTACCCACCCACTGCTGCGCAGCCTGTCACCCCTGCCACCATGGCCCCTACCTCGGATCTTAACACTCCTAACCCAGAGGAATGGAGAATTAATGCATCCCCAATTGCAGAACATCAGCCTGGCTTATTCCCTGACCTCTCTTCAAGCTGCCAGCCTAAGCAAACAAGTCCTAGATGTTATACGTGAGGCCAGATGCCCCAACACTAGAAAATCCTATGCTGACAAGTGGAAAAGGTTTTGCACCTGGATCCAGGCTAAGGAAGCTGGAACAGCACAGCTCTCCCTACCTCTCATCCCAGATTACCTGGCAGACCTGGTACACAGGGTCTAGCCTTCTCTTCTATTAAAATTCATGCCTCTGCCGTCTCTGCTCATTACAGCACAGAGCCACCTCTCCTCTCACACCCTCTCATCAAACAGTTCTTAAGAGGGGCTAACAACTTAAGGCCACCCTGAAGAGCTCCTACCCCAGCTTGGGACCTTAACTTTGTGTTGGAAAAGCTCACCCTACCCCCTTTGAACCTGCAGCTTCAGCAGAGTTACAGTTCCTCTCTTGGAAGACAGCCTTACTTCTGGCCATCACTTCAGCTAGAACAGTATCCGAGCTACAAGCACTCATGGCTGTAGAGCCTTTCATCATTTTCCATGCTGACAGGGTCTCCCTCAGGACTACCCCATCCTTCATGCCTAAAGTGGTGTCCAGTGTGGCTCTCAACCAATCCATTCATTTGCCCACCTTTTTCCCTAACCCACAAAACAAGGGGGAAAGGATTCTGCACTCTCTAGATGTGCACAGACGGCTCAAATTCTATCTGGACAGGACTAAATCTTTTATTAAAACGAATCAATTGCTAGTCAGCTTCACAGCAGGGGCAGAGGGAAAGGCCATATCCAAACAAACAATCTCCAAATGGATAGCACACTGCACCCATTTCTGCTACAAACAGCATGGGAAACTGCCCCCAAAGGGGATCAGGACACATTCCACCAGGGCAACCCCCACCTCTGCAGCTTTTCTCAGAGGGGTCCCCCACCAGGGACATCCTGATGGCTGCAACATGGACATCTGTTCATACCTTCACCAAGCATTACCACTTGCCTATCTTCTCCAAATCCAGGGCAGGCTTTGCCACCGCAGTCTTGCAGGGCATCCTAGCCAGCTCCCAGTCTTCTTGACTCCATCCTTTTCTTCAGCTTTGGGAATCAACTAAAATGTGATGACTGCAACAGTGAAACACGAAGAACATAGTACAGTTGTGTACGCTTACCATAAATGCTGATGTTCAAGTGTATTCACTGTTGTAGTCCTGGTTTCCATCCCTCCATCCCCCTTGTCTCTCTCTCTCTCTCTCTCTCTCTTCCTCTCTCCCTACAGGGAATTTTTGATATGTACTTTCTACTGGTGGTGTTCTTCCACCATAACTTAGCTCCCTATTTGGGGGCTCCTGACAGTTAAGGCAAGAAAAACTGATGTAATGGTGTCGGCTGCCTGATTTTATACCACTGACAACCTGACATTTGTCCTGGAGTGACAGCAACTGAAGCAGAAATACTAAGCCTCTGGTATTCGGGCCGACTGAGGGCTACCCCTGGCAGGATAACCCAAATGTGATGACTGCAACAGTGAATACACTCGAACATCTACATTTATGGTAAGTGTACACAACTGTACTTTCCCCATCCAGTTATCTAGGTTGCGCTTAAAAAGGTTTAATGAGGTACTCTGCTTTACATGGAGAGAGAGTCTGTTGCACAAAAGGAGGAGTCTCTGGTGCACAAGTCTGTCCCGCCAACAAGTCCTATTGATGTCACAAACCAGATTGAGGTCGTGCATGTGGGTTACTCGAGTGGAGCTTGACTTGCGGTTATGCAGCAGTCCCATCAGGGCAGGGTCTGAGATTGCTTTGTATGCCAGACAGAGGTCACCAAGAGAAATTTAAGCCAGTTTATAGAGAAATTAAAAGTAAGTTAGTGTAATGCAGACAGGAATTGCAATACGAAGTTAAAGAAATGCAGGGTTATGACATATTTAGATAGAAAGTGGGGAAGAGAAATTGATAGGAGTAAGGAAGTGTGCAAAGAAGGGGAAAGGAAGTGTGCAAAGAAGGGGAAGATAAGGTGATGTGAAGTATGAATAGGTACTTCTTCACATTTAGGGATGTAGTTTATCCAGGTGTTGAGAAAGGACATGGGTGGCTTTTGTCTATGAAGTTTTTCATAGTGGTTTTGAAGGATGGGAGGAAGGGCATTGATCTGATGGATACAGGTAAGGAGTTGTAGGCC
The DNA here is from genome assembly GCF_019279795.1 of Protopterus annectens. Lineage (NCBI taxonomy): Eukaryota > Metazoa > Chordata > Ceratodontiformes > Protopteridae > Protopterus > Protopterus annectens. The sequence continues at coordinate 1,554,727,240 of NC_056743.1, forward strand.
TCAGCAACATGGTATGCATATAGAACATGCCCAGAAGATCTGATAGGGTTGTAGACAGACAGGAGTTTTTGGTCACTGGATTGCACTGGCCAACTGGGAACATAGTTGTGTAATATTTTTTATTGCTGGACAGACAGATGGATGATGGATAATTTTATAGGTGGAAAGAAGCTGTGTATATGTTTGTTGATGAGGCATTCCTAACCAATTTAGGCTTTTTAGTTCTATACAGTGGTGGGTTCTGAAAGGTGTATTTGCTGCAAATTTCGCAACTTTGTTATAACATTGTTCAAGTTTTAATTTTTTTGAAGCCTGAAGGTTAGTAAGTATGGGAGCACCATAAAGAAGTGTGGAGAGGAGATAAGTAGTAGCAAGTGTAGTTTTAGTTGTGTCTGAGTTTGTGGCTCTGTAAAGCATCCCTAATTTTTGATGAGTTTTTATTTTGCAATTTTGTATATGCAGGTAGAATGTAAGCTCATCATCCACTATCACTCCTAATAATGTGCTATGACAGATGACTTCACTGGTTGTATTATCAAGAGAGGACTTTAATTTTTTTTTTTTCATAACAAAGGGATTTGGGGAAACAAAGTGGTACTTCTTTTTGTTTTTGGTCCATCTGTTGCCATACATTGATGACTATCCAGGTGGAATAAACTAGGGAATTTGTCGTACTTGTTGACAAGGATGGGCCTCACTATGTCAGATACAAAATTTATGTCCTTGCCATAGTGATAGATGTCGATGAGGAGGTCTGTCCTCATCTCCACACTCACCCTGTTTCTCCTTGCATTATGATAAACATTGGAAGATTATTAGTGATATTGTTTTATTGCATTGCTTAACTTTCAAGTAACAAAGCTGGGATATGCAGATAAAGTTGGTTAGCAGAACATTATTGTTAAAGGGAAGGTGCTGTTCATATGGGAAAGTTTTGGATGCCTAGTCAAAGGAAATCCTGTGGTTTCAGTCCTGTTGGTTGACGGAGAGACATGTTAGTCTGCATCTTTTATGGTATCGTTAGTTATGATAGTAGCTATAACCATAAGTACAGTTATGATATTGATGTGATAATTCATTTGTGGCAAGTACGTAATTTTCACTAATGTAATATGCAAATTCCTGACCCTGCTTCTGTTTTTCTTACGTAATTTAATTTATTAATGCACTTACAACTAAGCCCAAGTACAATAAAACCAGGAAAACAAACAAAAAATAACAGTGCTGCATTTAAAAAAGAAATTCCATTGAATATTCTGCACATAAGCCAGTGCCTTGTAAATGTACTGTGTCCAAAACAGCATGAAATAAAGCGTCAGAAAAGTGACATTAGTATTTATATTTAAAAAAACAATTTTCAGAACGTATTTCAGGTCTGTTTAGTTAAGGAAATCAGTGAGAATCAAGTAAGATGACACATTCCAGTTCTGTCCTCAAATTCAAATGGGCTTTGTAGTATTTTCTAGGAAGATAGTTATACATCTGACAGTCTGTACTTTACAATACTGTAAGCAAAAAACTAAATAAATAAGTAAAATGTCAAGAATCCAGGGACAAGGCCTTGTTTTGATAAGTTTTAGTGCTAGCATTCCTTTCAGGTGTTCCTCCATTTGGTGGCAGGTATGTTTTGAGATGTTGATTTTATAATAAGAAATTCATCTGTTTATTCAACCCACTTTGTATTCTGAATTTATATACTTTGCAGAAAAATGGATGGCGCTAGTTGCGTTGTTGTTGTTGTCTTTCGGCTTTTCCCGATTAGGGGTCGCCACAGCGGAACTCCGGTCCGCTAATGATTGGCAGTAGATTTTCATGAACGCCGAGCTGCCAGCTCGACGTTCAACCTTCAACGAAGGCATGCCCATTTACGCATGTCTTTCGAACGCCCATCCAACCGGTGGGAGGACATGCAGACTCCACACAGAAGGCACTCCCCGCACTCCAGCCGAGAATCGAACGGGAGAACCTCTTGCTGTGAGACAACAATGCTACCGCTGCACCACCTTAACTAAATGTGGATTAAGAAGCGTGTGGTGCAAAGAGTCTTGTTTTGTGCAAGCCTTAGTTTTGTACACCATCTAGTTTGAGTGCTGCTCATGCTAAGTTTGAAAATTTTTTTTAATTGTTGTAAGACACTGTAGGGAGAGCTACTGTATAAGTTATAAATAGAGAATTTATTTTTTTTCACAAGGATGACAAAACTAGAGCGTCTCACAACACAGACTTTACAGCTTTGTAATCATTTGCAGTGTTTCATAGTTTTAGTCACTGGAACTGCAAACGTATTTATGTTCAGTAGCATTCCAGAGTGTGGCTGTAGGTAGTACTTTTGCTTTGGCTGTTTGGTTTATATTTCTTAAACTTTCAGTCTGGCATCTGTAAAGAGTGCTTCTTTTTGTCCAGGTTGTCCTACCCTTATCTTAATGCAGAATGACTTTGTATCTTATTAGCTACTCCACTGTGCATTCCAATCAGTCCTTTCTGACTGTTTCTAATGGAATCAAAATTAGAAGAGAATGTCAGAAACAACATTTTTTGCATTGTCACTTGCACACAGCAGTAAGCACTTTGTTCATTCTACAAATGTACAACTAAGAAATGGTTTACTCTTTGGTAGGTCCTTCTGTCTGTATTGCAGTCCTGTTTTTCTAGCAGTGCTACTTTCTGTTGCAGCATTTCTATTTTGTCAGTTTGTGAATCATAGGTTAGTACTAGGCTAACCGCTCTTGTAAGCCTCGCCAATTATCCCTTGTGAGACTCAAACCCTGCACCTTGTGTTTGTAATGCAAACACTTTACCACTAGGCCACCCATCCCAACCCACATTACTGTTTTTAGCATTTATTATTTGACAAGGAATTAGACCTAGATTTTGACTAGATGACTAGGAGTCATTTTGCTGTAGCAATTAGTACTGTATGTAATGTGAACTTCAGGAATACTAATAAATGATATTAATAAAATGTATTGGGTTATAAAAGATTTTTGTATAAATACTAGAAATGTTCTTGTTTCTATTTCTTGTGTTAATTATATTTTAACTATGTTCAGGAAAGTGATGGATAGTGATTACCTGTTCAGAGATTTATTTATTCTGATGTCCCATTTAATCCAAGTAAAATACTTGATCTTGGGGAGAATGATTTTGATATTGGTTCTTAAATGGAAATAAAATACATACTGCTAATCACCTATTGGTCCTATATAATATAAAGAAAAATAGCTGGTTAAGTATACACATTTTTAGGGAATTTGTTAATAATAAAATACAAATATTATTAAATATGAATACAAAACCCATACCAGAAAATTTGGAATTTTTCTTTAAGATTAATAGTGATGTGATCAAAAATAAGTCCTATCCATCAACAATTTATAGGATCTTAAGAGCTGAATTTATTACCTGTGATGCATCTTATTGGGATTATTCAACAAAAATTAACAGTTAAGCTTTTTCAGAAATTAATAAAAAAAGTAGCTTTGAAATCTGTAAGTAACATCACTCTGATGGAGAATTTTTACCTGGAAATTTTTACATAGAAGCTTTGTAGTACCACATAAAATTGTCTTGATAAAGAAAAAAAGAAAATGTTGGAGGTGTGATGAGGTTTTAGATGCAAACTGGTTTCACGGGGAAAATGATTGTTCCTTCCTGGGTAGAATTCAGAAATTTTGCTAAAGCATTATGGTCACACCATTGTACTGTTTCAAATTCCTTGATTTTTTGAATGCCCCAGTTCCAGATTACATACCAAAAACACAAGTGCCTCTCCTTTGGTGCATTCTGGCCATTGCCAGGAAAGTCATCACAATAAATTGTAAAAGTAAAAATATTCTCTTTTTTATTGAATTTATCTGCTCAGCAAAAAATGTATGTGATAAGAAATTACAAATTGTGTATAACAGAATGTCAGATATCACACATAAACATTTATCTTGGCTAAATTTATTGGAAAAATATTAATGGTTTTATTCAGTGTCAGTTTTTGATCTATTGTCAGTTTTCATTCATCTTCATGAATGGGTTCCAGATCCAAGGCTGGGTCTGACTCTGACGTTACTGCAGCTCATAGAAACATTCAAGCTCTCCCCTTCCCACAATGCACTGAGACCCTGTCACCTCAGATCTCATTTGTAGCTTTCACTGCCATAGTTTCTGACGGCTCTCGAGCTTTGTGGTGATATTAGGTGATATTTACTTGAATTTGTAATTTCTTTTTCTGTCCTTCTGTCCCTGTCTTTGTTTTTTCATTGCCTTTAAAAAAAAAAAAGAAGAAAAAAAAAGGGAGGTTTCCTTATTATCCCTTTTTTGTCCCCCACTGAATACCTTTTTTCCTTTCTAGTATTTCTTCTTCTTTCTGTTTGATTTGTCTGAGAAAGGATTTAAAAAGTGCAGCCATTGCGGGCACAAGATGCCCATTTCTGATGGACATTCTCTTTGCTTATATTGTCTAGGTCTCTTGCACTTGGACTGTGAGATATGTGGGGCTTTTAATCCAAGGCCCATCAATGAGAGAAAGCATAAGTTGATTTTAAAAGGCCTGCTGCCCTCCTCTTTTTCTGTGGCCTTACCAAAAGATCAGCCCTCTACTTCTTCCCACAAACATGGGAAAAGGCCTAGGTCAGCCAAGATTGCAGCTTCATAGGAGCCAGTGAAGAAGTTGTCAAGATCGGATCTGACCTCCCCAGCCATGTCAAAGGTCGCGGATCTGAAGAATGCCTGTTTATCTTTGGAGCCTACGAAAAAGATAGTTTTGGAGCCAAAGTCTTCGGATCCGAAACCCTAGCCTCAACGCACTTATTGACCCAGCTCCATCTTGTCATCCTTCTCCTTTTCTGGTGAGGCATTCCAGGCCTGCTTCTGTTGTGTCCTCTCGTTTGACCCGAAGTCTCACTGAAGCACATGTGGCGACAATGGTGAGGGAGCTGGTCACCGAGCAGATCCAGAAAGGTACCTTGTTTAGTTCCATCCTCATTGGATGTAGGATGTCTTCCTGTTGACACTGTTTTTCTGACTGACCCCATGCTCTCAGAGCTCTTGGGTCCAAGTGTCCTGGACCAGTGTGGGTCAGATCCAAGGAAATTGGTTTCATCGGATCTGACTATAACCTTGAGCTTCTCCCTTCTGATGTCTTTGAATCCACAAGGCTCCCAGAGCCAAGGCCTCCACGTCTGGTCCAGGGTGGTGGTATTAACTCCGATATATTTGGAGCCTTCCCTCCCTCTTAGAGCCTTGGTGCTGGACAGCTTGAGTCAGGCTTTCTCCTCAGGTGATCACCCTTTGGAAGTGGAGGGGAGGTCAACAGACCAGAGACGCTTGTCATCTGCTCTGTTGGTTTCCTCATCCCCAGGGAAATCAGCCATCAAGGTGATTCAGGAGGTCTTCTCTGAATCTTTAGAGGGGGCTGGACCTCCCCACTGACCCATCCCTGACTATCCATCTGGTTCTGTCACATGATCCCCATCATTACTCGCAGGGACAGCCAGCCCAGGGCCTTCAGTCTACCTGATCTGGGATCCCTAGCTCTTCTGATACTTCTTCGGACAATCCCAGTGAAGATGTCCCTCATAAGTGAAGGTGTAATGAGGAAGCACCTTGACTCACAGGAGGAGTCTCTTAACACACATACTGATTTCGATGAAGGAGAAGGGTCTCTCAACCTTCCACCCGAAGACATCTCCTTTGGAGACATCCTTGAACTCCTGAAGCAGAAGAGTGGCTGGTCTGTTCACACCCCTTCCTCTGAGAAATCAGTATGCTTGGAGGCTCGGCGCTGACCCTCCTGGGTCACCCCACCTCCCGGTGAATTAGTGGATTTGATTTGTCGGAAGGCATGGAAGGAGACTGATTTGGTCGAGCCAGTACCAAAGAGACCTGATAGAATCATGGCACCCCCCGGTAGAAAGGCAGTATTGGATTAAGGGTGTACCAGTTGATGCCATGGTCATGGCGGCAGCCACAAAGAAAGAACTTGCAGAAGAGAGTTCACCTGCCCACCCTCCTAACATGACGTCTAGGTCGATGGACAGACTGGAGAAGTGAGTTTACACTTCAGTCACCTTTGCTATCTGATTGCTAAACTATTTAGCCCATTTTATGAGGTTGCAAGGGGACTTAATCAAGGAACTTTCCAGCTCGTTGGCAAAGGTAGCGACTAAGGAGGCTCAAACTTGTGTTGCTCTTCAGTTAAATACCTTACAGTGTGTGGTTAATTCTTCCATACAGTTGTTATCTAATGCTACAGAGGGTGCTGCACAGGCAGCAGGTTCAGGCTTAGCCATGAGGTGACAAGCTTGGCTGCGTCTATGAGATTTTGCAGAACCTTTTAAGTCTTCATTTGTCAACATTCTGTTTGATGGATCATCACTTTTTGGCCCTACGGTGAAGGAAACTCTTCTCAGGTGTGAGAAGGATGGGAAGGTGCTTTCTGCCATTGGAGTACATTTTTCGACCCCTCAGTGATCTTTTTCCAGAGTGGGGGTCATAAAATGTGGTTCATGAAGTCACAAGGTCCATTCCCTTACACATGACCAGACGTCTTGGCTCCAAAACTATCTTTTTCGTAGGCTCCAAAGATAAGCAGGCATTATTCAGATCGACCGAGGAGGTGGGGTGACCCAGGAGGAAGATGGGTCAGCGCCGAGCCTCCAAGCATACTGATTTCTCAGAGGAAGGGGTGTGAACAGACCAGCCACTCTTCTGCTTCAGGAGTTCAAGGATGTCTCCAAAGATAATGAGATCATGCCACCTGGCTACAACTTACACAGAGCTGATCGACTAAACAAAAAGGGTGGTGGTATTGCTGTGCTCTACAAAGCCACGCTAAATGTCACTATCAACCCCATACAGCCACCCCAGATCTCTAATGTCGAAATACAAGCACTAAAAATAGAACTAAACAGGGACAAAAAAATTAATCTAATAGTTACCTATATCCCCCCTGGGAAAAACACCGAAACAATTGAGAATCTTCTAAGCTGGCTATCAAACAACTATCCTCAAGAAACCATTATCTTAGGAGATGTAAACCTAGACTGGCATCTCTGTTCCTCAGAGTTAAATTCCACAGCAATAAATCTCCACGGATTCCAACAGACAATAACTTCCTCTACCAGGATAGGTAACAGCAAACAAAAAGAGAGCATCCTAGACTGGATCCTTATAAACAGTCAAAATCATAACTATGTATCAGGGACCCTACCAAATGACCTCAGTGATCACCTCATCACCTACCTAAAGAAAAACAAGATAACCTACTCGAATCAGCCCATGTATAGATCTGTTAGAAACAGGCAACACTTTGACCTCATAAAATTCCAGACAGAACTCAAATCATATAACTGGGCATCCCTTAAGCTTCTCCCACTAGAAGAGGCAGTATTAAATTTTAATAACACATTTCTAACTATACTTGAGGCTAATGCCCCAAAAAGACAAATTAGAATTAAAACAAAAATAACACCCTGGCTAACAAAGGAGACCAAATCCTTAATCAAACTAAGAAACAAAACCTGGAATACATGGCGTACTACCAAGTCCCCTCGACCGCATTAAATTCCAACAGCAAAGAAATCTGACCAAAAAAACAATAACCCTAGACAAAAAAATTACTACTGCCAACTACAAAACAAACACCAAAACAATCCCCAAAAATTCTGGGCCAGTTTAAACAATCTACTCCACCCAGGTAAAAGCTCAACTCCTATCCCAGAAAAACTATCAGATAAGAGCCCAGAGGAAGTAGCCAATTCCTTTAATTCCTTCTTCACGGACACAATACAATCCCTTGCCAATCAGCTATCTACCAATTGCCCCCAGTTAACAGATATCCCCAAATGTCCATACCTATCTTTAAATTTCAACCTGTCCCCACTGCCTATATTTGCTCACTACTGAAGAAACCTAAACCAACCACTCTCTCTGCTGACCTTCTCCCATCCGAATATTTACAAAAGCTGTTGATGTCATAGCTTACCCTATCTCTATTCTTATCAATCGTACCTTGACTGAAGCCAAACTTCCCTCAATATGGAAAATATCCTATGTGATACCACTCCATAAAGGAGGCTCATCGACTGAACTATCAAATTACAGGCCCATAGCCATATTGTCACCTTTGGCCAAAATCATGGAGAAATGTGTGCATAGACAGCTCCTTTACTATCTAACCCAAAACAACCTACTCTCCAGTTCTCAACATGGCTTTAGGCCACACCATAGTACAACCACTGCTCTCCTCTCGCTTATTGAAACAATTAATCTCAACCGAATAACAAAAAAATATCGTCAGCTCTCTTTTTGGACCTATCAAAGGCCTTTGATTTGGTGAACCATCAACTACTACACAATACCCTAAAAAATCTCCATCTAGACAACATAACCCTAGATTGGTTTCAAGCCTATCTCCAAGATAGACAGCAAGCTGTACTCTGGCAGAACAGGCTCTCTAGCCTCCTATCTAATACCATAGGAGTTCCTCAAGGTTCCATACTGGGACCTCTCCTCTTTACTGTTTTTATTAATGACCTCTATAAAGCCATCCCAGATGCCACCTGCATTCAATATGCTGACGATTCGACGTTAGTCTGTTCTGATTCATCCCCAGTTAATTTATTATCAAAAACCCAATCATGCTTTACAGCAGTTGAAAATTGGTTACTGGGACATCGACTTATTCTGAATCCAAATAAAACCAAACTGTTAATCTTCTACCCCACTCACAAGATCATACCCACACCCTTCCATATCCAATCCAAAATGGGACAATCATCTCCTGACTCCCACACTAAACTTCTGGGAGTGACCATTGACAATAAACTTAAATTTGATATCCATATTAATCAAACTGTTAAAACCGTAAACAAAAAACTTGGGTCGCTCTATCGAATAAAATCCTTTCTTACCCCAATAGCAAAAATAGCCACTGCCCGCTCCCATCTCCTCTCCACCCTCTTATATGCTTCCCCTATTTTCACAAATCTTAACACTACTGAATTAAACAAACTTACATGTTGTTATAATCATATTGCAAGATTTGCAACTGGCACACCCTATAGAACCCATCATTGTACCAACCTACAAAGCCTGGGTTGGATCGAATTCCCCAACCTTCTACAGCAGAGCCAACTCATAGTAGCATTTAAAATTCTTAATCTGACAAAACCCCTGCACTGATAAACTTAATCAAACCTTACAACAATCTCAATAGTTTACGCTCCTCAAACAAACTACTAGCTCAAACGGTAAAATCCAACAACTCAGGGGGTGATGCTCTCTTTGCCAATGCAATAGGAAAAATCTGGAACTCCCTTCCATCCAGCCTCACCACCATTTCCTCCATAAAACTCTTCAAAAAGAGACTAAATCACCACCTTCAGATACACTGGCTATGCCAATGTATAAGCCCAGTCTGACTTCAACTAAACAAGATTTTTCCTCCTCCCTTTAGGACCAATGACGGTACCACTACCATTTCTCTCTTCTGTTTTCCCTCTTATTCCCTTTTCTATATAATTCCCTAGTCTTATTATCCTATTTAATTCCTGCTACTACTATCCGAAAGGTCTACCTAAAAGGAAAAAGTCTGTTATACTATGAGTTTTTGTGTTCTTTTTTTTGAATATTTTTTTCTTTACATGTCTTGAGCAATGAGTAGAAATATTCTAAAATGTCTCCTATTCTTGTGTAAAATACTTAAGTGAACATACTGTATTATATCAACATAGTGTATTCTTATTTGCTTATACATGGAGCTTTTCTCCCTGGGCCTCCGCTGAAAATGGACATGTATCCAGTCGGACTCTCCCGGTTAACAAATGTAAAATAAAATAAATAAATAAATAAATAAAATAAATGTGGAACCGGTTCTCCCATAGGCAGAGGGGGAAACGGAATAATAGAAGATGCCCAAGAGCCACAGGAGGTCCACAGAATAATGGGTCCAGAGAACTATTCTTTGACAAATCCTATCAGCGATCCTGAATTATAGGCCTGATTGTTGTCCTCTGGAGGCAGTCTGGGGATATTTTTCTCTGCAAAAAATCAGCCTGGCTAAATTTAAGAAACGATACTTGGGTGCAGAGAATTATAACCAGAGGTTATTCTATACCATTTTCCCTTCCTCCTCCAATGACGAACAAACTTTCAGACATTACACCTAGTCAACAGGAGCCAGCAACTCAACAGATACTACAGTTGCTAGAAAAAAGAGCGATCCAAGAGATTCCACCAGACCATAAAGTATCTGGAACTTACTCAAGGTTCTTTTTAGTACCAAAAGAAAACAAGGGACTGGAGACCAATTTTAGATTTCAGCACGTTAAACAATTCAGTCACCCATACACATTTCTGGATGGTCACGGTACAGTCAATTCTACCCTTTTTGGGAAAGGACTGGATATGCTCGATAGTAGGTCTATCATATAAAAATGAAGAGATGATCCAAGAGGCACCTTTGCTTCAGAGTGGGATCCAGTCATTTCCAGTTCAGACCTCTGCTCTTTGGAATCACTACAGCCCCCCGAGTGTTTAGCAAATGTATGACAGTAGTAGCAGCTACCTTGAGATTGCAAGGAATCCTTGTTTCCTTATCTGGACGAGTGGCTCATCACCGCTCCAGTCAGGCATCAACTGGTACAAGCAACAGATCAGGTTTTACAGACCTGTTCAATGCTGGGAATCACTACAGATCATGGAAAGTCTATCCTGCAGCCCACACAAAGAGTAGAGTTCATTAGAGCACTATTCAACACATCATCTGTGGTTGTCTCCATTCCCTATCCTTGTCTTCTAAACATCAGAAACCAAACAAGGAAGATAATTTGCAGTTCAAAATTTTCGGCCAGGAAAGTGTTACAAGCTCTGGGATTGATGGCGGCAGCCATTACTTTAGTTCCTCTGGCGAGATATTATATGAGAGTTCTACAGTGAATGCTGCAAACAATGGTCCTTCACCCACCCAATTTCAGCAACGATAAAGATAACTCAAACATGCAAGGACTACCTCAAGTGGTGGATTCACTCAGATCAACCTCAGCAAGGTCACCCATTTGTAATACTTTATCCCAAGACTGTAGTGACCGCAGACACCTCCCAGATCGGGTGGGGGGGGGCATTATCTGGGAGGTGTCCATGGTCACTGCAGCCTTGGGATAAAGTGACCATGGACACCTCCCAGATAGGGTGGGGGGGCATTATCCGGGAAAGACAGTTCAAGACACTTGGTTCCCCAAAGAGGCCAATTTGCTTATAAATATCCTGGAGATGAGAGCGGTGCTGTTAGCATTGCAAGTATTCTAAGGCTCCCTTCCTTTGGGAATGATTTGCAATCCAAACGGACAACTTGTTTGTTGTTTGATATATCGGCAAACAAGGAGGAACCAGATCTTACCCTCTATGTTGAGAAGCCCTCAGAGTATGGCAGTGGGTGTTAGCCTCCAGTCACTTTCTGGTAGTAAAACACATTCCGTTAAAGTCCAGTGTGATTGCAGACAAGCTCAGCAGATCCATTCTGCTGCCTCACAAGTGTGCCCTCAACCACCAAGTCATGAAAATGACTTTTCTTCGGTGGGGCCAACCCCGTTGTGACCTATTTACATCCCCTCTGAATAACAAATGCAGTAGCTTCTTTACCCTAATCCCCCCTATGGGGGAGTCACCAAGGGATGCTCTCCTACTCAGTTGGCCCCCTGGTCTCTTATATGCCTACTCCCCTGATCCCCATGTTTTTACAGATGTTTTTACATTCAGATTGAAGACCAAGAGAATCCTCATTGCACCTTACTGGCCTCAACAGATATGGTTCTCCTTCCTGTGGTCTCACCTCCTAGCTCCACCATGGATTCTGGATCCAATTCCAGACCTTCTGTTGCATCTGACAGGATTGACTTCTCCGGACCTAACAAACCTCAAACCAACTGCATGGTTTCTCCAGTTCCCATGATAGCCAGGCAGTCTAACTTGTCCCCCCACCATTCCATTTTGTTATCCTCCCACAAACCTTCTACGAGGAAATTATATAAGAGCAAATGGAAAAGGTTTGTCATTTGGGATGAACAACATGATATAGAGCCTTTCACAGCACCCACCTATATGGTTCTTTAGTACCTTGCGGAATTATTTCATAAAGGAGCTAGTGCTTCTACCATTAAGGTTCAGTTAGCAGCTATCTTGAATTTTTATGTTGGAATTTCAAATTCTTCATTGGTGTCTGCCAACATTTTATTTTGAAAGGTATGCTTCTTCTGAGACCCCCTTTGAAGGCTCTTATATCTCCTTGGGACCTTTCCTTAATACTTCAGGCTTTAACTGCTTCTCCTTTTGAACCAGGAACCAAGTGTATATTAAAAGGGTCTATATTATGCCATTGAAACACCGTAACAGCAAACACCACATCGTCGACAAATATTCAGTGAAATTCACTTCCACGATTCACTGAATACTTAAAGGGCAAACAAATACTTGCCCCGCAACTCAACAGAACTAAATGTATCTAAACCAAACCCACCCCCCCAACTAAATATACCAACTCCGAGATTCCACTACAGTGGAGAAAAGAGCAAAATTGTGTAGTTGGCCAAGTATGTCTTTGCCCTTTAAGTATTGAGCGAATTGCGGAAGTGAATTTCACTGAATACTTGTCGACAATGTGATGTTCACTGTTACGGAGTTTTGACAGCATAATATAGATCCCATTAAAATTTCTCTCCTGGAAAACTGCATTTCTAGTAGCCATCACCTCTGCTAGGAGAGTTTCAGAAATTCAGGCCTTATCTTATGTGGACCAGTGCTTCCTTTCTTTTGAAGGTAGTGTCAGAGACAGCATCAATCAATCCATCAACCTGGTAGTATTTTTTCCAAACTACAGTAATAAGGGGAGATTTCTTCTCCACTCACTGGATGTCCATAGGCAGTTACGCTACTATCTGCATAGAACTAAAGAATTCAGAAAATCAGACCAACTATGTTTCCTTTGCACATCAGAAATTAGGCCAGCCTGTTAAAAAAGTGACTATAGCCAAGTGGATTACAGAATGCATTACTTTGGCTTACACAATCTCGAATATTCCTCTACAGAAACCGGTAAAAGCTCATTCCACCAGATCAGTGGTGACAGCCTTGGTTTTTCAGTCTAGAGCCTCCTTAGATGCCATTTGTGCAGCTGCTACATGGTCAAATCCACACAGTTTTATCAATCATTACAAGTAGGATTTGATATCAAGAGGTAGATCAGTATTTTGCTAGACTGTTCTCCGGTTTATCCTTCCTTAATGTCTGCCCAGAGCTCAGGTAGCTGGGGTCTCTGTCCCATTCATGAGGATGAATGAAAATTAACATCATCTGAAGTTATGTACTCACCATAACATTCTGTCTGAGCTGTTTTTTTTTTCATTCGTCCTCAAACCCCCTCCCTCCATCACCCTTCCCTTCATTTTTTTTTTTCTGTCTTGGGCTGAATGTGGGGAAACAAAAGATTTCCCAGATCTTGAGGGCTAATCTCTGTAAACCTGATATTGTATGTCTTATCACCTAACTTAGTTATAACTGTTTTTCCCTTTTTTATCAAGAACAGTCTCAGCTTTGCAGATAATTTTTATAATTTGTGGTATAGAGGTACTTTTTTGGCATGCATTTCTTGTGTCTCTAAAGCTATGGACATAATCTGCAGTGACAGGGCGACAGTGCATTATGGGTAGGGGAGAGTTCGAGAGCTCGAATGTTCCCATGAGCTGTAGTAATGGCCGAGTTGGATCAGACCTCAGATCTAGAACCCATTTGTGAGGCTGAATGAAAATAGGCAACACAGGTGGAATGTTATAGTGCATAACTTCTTTTTATGGACCCTGTATATAGTTTTGTTTCTTAGTTGATTGTTATGTATTATAAAAATGTATATTATAATTTCATACTTATCTAAAATGCAATAAAAACTAAAAAAAAAGATACTAATACATGTTTTTGTATCTTGTAGTATGGGGGACAGGAACACCTGAATGCACCTCCCCGGGAGCTGTTGCTGGCTCAAACCGAAGACTATGTGGAGTATTCGCGGCATGGAGCTATCATTAAAGGACAGGAAAAGGCAATTGCTTGTTCCAAATATGAAGAAGATGTATTGATCAACAACCATAAGGTATGAAATTATACTTAAACTACAGGTGTTAAACTCATTTGGTCTCCTTACTTCTAAAAATAATACCTGACATTATACACAGTTTTAGTTATGCATTTTGGAAACTGAACAGCAAAATGTCTTTTTTTATACCTGTGGACTAAGTCTCTTACCTTTTTGTAATTTCAGGCTTCATGTGGCTTTACTGTGAGCTATTTCCCCACAGTTTACTACTCTGTAAAACATTTCTATTTCAAGAAAAGTTACCACATAGGGATGTGCATATAAGACATCCATTTAGTGGTCTAATCATGGTTATTTATTTTACTCCATTTTGCCCACTGCCCCAGAGTTGTGACCTGTTATTTGCAGAGGGAGTCCAGTCAGGCTTATGAGCTCCATCCAGCTCCTGTGACAATCTCGTCTGCAGCAGTCATCATCCACAGATTTTCTAAGCAAGCTGAGAACAAAAGTACATTGTCAGGCCTCTCTTTTGAATCACACACACTCCTAGGGATAATTTAGAATCCAATGTTGTCTGCTGTATCTGGCTTTAACCTGTGGGTCTTCGGATCCGATACTGGCCTTGGCTCCACTTCACTTACCCACAACTCCCCGCTCCTCACCATAATCCTCAGTTCTAGCTTGCTGCCATTCCATCAGCAGCTCAATTTTGGCTCCACTTGGTGTATGCTTTGTAGGTATAGCTTGGTGTTTTTGATGAGAATTTTACTTCCCTTACCCTTGTTATACAATTAGTTTATTTTTTGTGGGCGTTAGGTAGGTAGTTAGGTTTGTTGTCAAATCTCATTTCTCATCTAGCAGATCTGGATTCCTCCCAACCCTCAGTCCCTCAAGTTAACCACATGGTTCCTTCAGTTCCCTTGATGGATAGAAATCCCAAGCTTTGACAGGATGTTGTTCACATATTGACTTAGTCTCAAAAACAGTCCACTAGAAAAGTGTATTCCAGTAAGTGGAGAATGTCCTGTGGATGGAATCTCATGGACTCAACCCTTTTTCCACTCCTTTGGAATCCGTTTTGATTTTCTCGCTGAGTTGTTTAAATCAGGTTCCAGTTTTTCTGCAATTAAAGTGCAATTCGCGGCCATCTCTAACTTTAATGTTGGAAGAGATAATGTGCCACTGTCTTCTCTCAAGATTTCCAAGTCATTCCTCAGGGGTACCTTTTTGCTCCATCCCCCAGTTCAGGATCCATTTTCTTCCTGGGATTTGCCCCTTGTTTTGCAGGTCCTTGTTGACCCTCCATTTGAACCTTCATGTACTTCTGTCATGAAGCTCTTGTCTTGGAAAACTTTGTTTTTGGTGGTGGTTACTTCTGCAAGGAGAGTTTTTTTCACCTCCTTATTTGGTGTTTCATTAAGACAGGGTTTCTGTTTGTACAAACCCTTCTTTTCTGCCAAGGGTAGCCTCAAAGAATAACCTTAACAGTTCTATTCATTTTCCTGTGTTTTTCCCAGTTTCTGCAGTAAAGGTGAATACTTTTTGCATTGTTTGGATATACATAGGCAATTGAGATTTTATTTGGATCATGCCAAACCTTTTAGAAAATCCAGTCAGTTGTTTGTCTTCTTTTCAAAATCCAGACTGGGCTCACCTGTGTCTAAAGTAACTTTATCCAAGTGGCTGTCATGTTATATTTTGTTTTCATAGCATGTCCTCCCCACGGTCATGTGGGCGTTCGAAAGACATGCGTTGAATGGGCGTGCCTTCGTTGAAGGTTGGGCATTGGGCTGGCAACTCGACACCATAAAAACCAACTGCCAATCATTAGTGGCTGTGGCGACCCCTAACCGGGAAACGCCAAAAGACAAACAAAACAATTCTTTGCAAGGCAAGATTCTTACACACACACAAGCCTAAGGGTCATTCGACAAGGACTATAGCTACTTCTACAGCTTTCCTTTCTAGATTATTGGTGGATGATTTTTGTGCAGCTGCTACTTGCCTGGGTCTCCACACTTTTGTGTCACATTGTAAGCTGGATATTCATTCTAGATCCAGAGTTTCCACTAGCTTCTCCGTGTTGCAGAATATCCTTCCTTAGTTCCTCTTGAGGAATGTTTTGTGGCTGGGAACTCTGTCACACATAACGATAGATCTTTGTTATCTTTCTCCATCTGGTTCAACCTTCCCACCTCCTGTCCCCTCCTTTGGTTGTTATGGCAAGCTTCCCCTTTTTTAATGACCAGACAGTGGATGTTGTCTGTTCCTTATTTTTGGAGTCCTGCATCCTCCTTAGTTGGGGAACCTTTTTAGTTTATTTTGAAAATGGTCATCATGGGGCAAACGCAATTTAAGTATTAGGGTGAGGAGTTGTAGAGTTGTGGGTAATGGAGGAGGAGCCATGCAAGTTCAAAGTCTGATGTAATTGGCTGGTGACAGATCCAAGTTGGCCCAAAAACCCACAGCTTGAACCAAATGGAGACCAACAACATTGATCTATCATTATGGTAAGTACATAACCTTTGTTTCACCAGTATGATTATCCACATGTCTTTGGGGTATGGGAGGAAACGAGTACTCATAGAAAATCACGTGAACACAGGAAGGACATGCAGTCATTCCCCAGAAGATAACCCCAACTAAGAGTCAAAATGGAACACCTCTTGCTGTGAGGTGAGAGTGCATCTTACTGCACCACTGTGCTGCCCCTTGTAGAGGGAGCATGTGGTATTACTTTGCCAACCTGTCTCTTGCATTTCTGAGGCTCACATTTGATTGAAGCTGACAGTTCACAGGTGTAATATTGCAGCTTACTGAATATGACTTTCATTGAGTTAGGTAAATACTGATTTGGACATGTGCCTTGAAGGTGGCAACTCCCTTTCTATTGTCATGTGGAGAGTGTCTCCATGCAACCTGTACATAAATGTTATACCACCAGTGTTGCAGAACCATGGGAAAGAGAGTGAATCCCTCTTCCCAAGGTTGTATAAGCTCAGAGTTTTAATATTTAAGTTGGGGCTTTCTGGAATGCACTGCTGTCATAGGTTCATAGGATCATAGGCATTTACTAGGCTATTGACCCAGATGTTATTTCAAGCCTAGCAGATTCATCTTAATGTAATATCATACATATATATATATATATATATATATATATGTTAGTACCCAGGATTGCATGTAGTAGGGACTACCAATGTTCAGGAGGGTTGTGGGTGCTATCCCCGGTAAGCATTTATGGTGTCCCATCCACTCATCCAGCTTCCTCTTGGACAGTGTCATAGACGTGCTCTGCTTCACATGAATTGGCAGCCTGTTCCAAAGATGTGGCAGTCTCTGGGAGACAAATCTGTCCCTCCAGCATGTCCTGTGTAAGCCACAGGCCGTATTTAGGTCCCTGGAACAAGTAGCTCTAGTCTCATTTGATTTGCAGATATGCAGCAAGTTCATTAGGTTTGGGTCTGAGATGGCTGTGTAAGGCAGGCATAAGTCTCCCCTAAGAAGTCTGTACAATAGAGTATAGTGACAGTGAGTTTAGTTGGTCTGTGTATGGCACATGCTGGAGTCGCTTGATCTTCTTTGTTAGAAACTTCTGAGGTCTCTACAGTTGCTGCAGGTGCTTTGTACGGTACATGCCGAACGGGGTGTTATACTCAATTATGGGCCAGATTAGTGCCACGTATAGAGGGGTTTTAACTTCTTTTGCTCTCAAGGTGATGCCTTTACTAATCAAGTGTTCATAGGATCATAGGAAGTTACTAGGCTATTGGCTCTGAGGCCCTTATAAGCCTAGCCAAGAGTTTAGCCCATGTATGGACAAATCAGCACCCGATGCCCCTGTCCAGCAGGGATATGTGTGGAATCCCAGGGATGTAATTTTGATTTCCCATCCTGTTATCCAGGTTGCACTTAAAAAGGGGAAAAGAGGTACTCTACTTGACGTGGAGAGGGAGTCTATTCCACAGATGGGGGAGTCCCTGGGACACAAACCTGTCCTGCCAACAAGTCCTATTGATGTCACAGACCAGGTTGAGGCCGTGTGTGCAGGTTACTCGAGTGAAGCTTAACTTGCGGATATGCAGCAGTCCCATCAAGGCAGGGTCTGAGATCGCCTTGTTTGCCAGACAGATGTCACCTCTGAGGAGTCTGTATGAAACAGAGTAGAGGGATAGGGCTTTTAGCCTATCTGTGTATGGTAGATTTTTGAGGTCTTGGATTCTCTTGGTGAGGAACCTCTGTGGTCTCTCCAGCTGCTGCATGTGCTTTGCAGTACATGCCGAATGAGACGTTGTACTCAATAATGGGCCTTATAAGGGAAGAATACAGGAATGTTATGACCTTCTTGTCCCTGGATGAGATACCCTTACTTATGAGGTGGGCCATGTAGAAAGCTTTCCTTACAATGGAAGCAACATGGTGGTCAAAAGTCAAGTTGCTATCAGTCTGGGTGCCCAAATCCCTCACGACTGACTGAGTGCTTAGGACGTTATTAATGTGATAATTTGTGGGAACATCACTCTCCCCAAAAGGGATGATGATGCATTTTTTTTGTATTCAGCTTGAGGCCATATTTCTGGCACCAGTCATTTGTTTGGATGAGACCCTCTTGGAGGACGTCCACGTCACTAGGGGAATTGATGGCAGCACCCAGCTTGCAGTCATCTGCAAACTTGGTCAGCCATAGCCCCTGGTTTTGGCCTGCACCTCAGAAAAGTATATCCCAAATAAGAGAGGCCCCAAGACCAAACCCTGGGGTACGTCACTTGATACGGGTCTACTGCTTGAGGTGTCTTCTCCTATTTTGACTAGGTGGCTTCTATCAGTGAGCCAGTTAGCTACCCATATGGTAACATATGGATTGATGCCTAGTTGAGAGAGTTTATCTATTATGCCTGAGTGGGGAATAGTGTCAAAAGCTTTGGCCAGGTCAAGGTAGGTGGTGTGCACTATCTTCCCCTCGTCCATGATTTTGGTGACTGTCTCAGAAAAGTCGACTAACTTTAACAGACATGACCTCCCCTTGATGAAGCCAAACTGTGTGAGATCAAGTGTTTGGAAGTTGCCGATGTCCTTGTTATTGAGGTCCATGATCATCCATTCCGTGGCCTTGCATATCAGGCTAGTTAGGCTGATGGGTCTATAATTTCCAGGATCGGTGGATGCTCCACCTTTGTGTAAAGGGATGACAGTGGCTGTCCTCCACTCAGCTGGGATAAAGCCGGTACTCAGGCTTTGGTTGAATAGGGTGCCTAATGGGGCTGCAGGTTCCTGCCTGAGTCCATGTAGGATGCAACCTGGGATGTTATCGGGTCCCATGGAGCCTGTATTTTTTGCCTTTGAGACAGCAGTGATGAACTGATCCCTAGATATAAGAAGGAGGTAGGTACTGGGAGTGTCCTGATTTACTGATGGGGGGGCAGAGGAGTGAAATTTTCACTGAATCAGTCAGGCAGCAAGTTTGCCATATCTACAGCATTTGTATATGTGGTGTCCTTGACCACCACTTCTGAACAGATTGGCTGCTACCTTTGAGATTACGGACATATGTAAAGAAACGTTATGATTGTCTCTAGTAGATGTAGCCAATTTGGACTCAAAGTTTGCTTTGGAAGACTCACTAGTGCTCTTATTTGTTTGTTTAGGCTAAGGAGAGATTGCTTCCAGTTGGGCACCTGCTCCTTCTTGGTCCTGGACAGCAATTATTTTCTTTTGTTCATAGGTTCATAGGTTGGTACTAGGCTATCGGCCCTATGGCCTATGCAAGCCTAACCATAACAATTCCCTGGATATTTCTTCCCACAATATTTACTTCTCTGGACCCCTGTCTAGCAGGGCGACTGACATGATCCCCTGGGTGAATTTCCTATCTCCCATCCAATCATCAAGGTTCCTTTTGAAGAGGGCCAGTGAGGCGCTCTGCTTGACATGTATGGGCAGTCTATTCCAGAGTATGGGAAATCTCTGGGTCAGGAACCTATCCCTCCAGCATTTCCAGTTTGGTTCATTGTGATGACAAGGTTTAGATCCCTGGAACGTGTGGCTCTGAGGGATTGGGATTTCTTTAAGTGGAGCATGTCCAACAGCTCAGGGTTTGACATGGCCTTGTATGTTAAGCAGAGATCGCCTCTGAGTAGACGATATGCCACAGAGTATAGCTGGAGTTTTTTTTAGACAGTCAGCATATGGCATCTGCTTTAGGCCTGTGATTCTTTTAGTGAGGTATTTCTTTGGTCTTTCCAGCTGTTGCAGATGTCTTGTGAGGTACATACCAAACGGGGCATTATACTCTATAATGGGTCTAATGAGGGATGAGTACAGTGGGACAGTGACTTCCTTTTTTTTGGATGAAAAGCCGTTAGTGATGAGGTGTGCCACATAGAAGAATTTCCTGACTGTTGCTGCGATGTGGTTATCGAAAGTGAGACCACTGTCCACCTGTGTCCCGAAGTCTCTCATCACACTTTTGATGTATAGTGTCCTGCCACCTATGTGGTAATTCATGGGTACATGTTTTTTTCCAAAGGGGATAACTGTACATTTCTTGGAATTAAGCTTGAGCCCATGGCTCTGGCACCAGGCATCTGTTTCTATAAGGCCCTTTTGTAGAGTATCCACATCATTTGGGGATTCAATAATGGCTCCCAGTTTGCAGTCATCTGCAAACTTTGTTAGCCAGAGTCCCTTAGAGTTGACCTGTACTTCAGAGAAGTAGATGCCAAACAGGAGTGGTTCCAGGACTGAACCACGAGGTACACCACTTGTCACTTGTCTGGAGCTGAATTTGGAGTCGGCTACTTTTACAGTTTGGGTTCTGTCAGTAGGCCAGTTGGCAACCCATCGAGTGACGTAGGGATTTATGCCCAGCTTAGTAAGTTTATCTATGATTCCAGAATGGGGGATGGTGTCGAAGGCCTTGTCGAGGTCCAGATAGGCTGTGTGGACCACCTTACCCTCGTCCACAGCTCTGGAGACTGATTCAAAGAAGTCAGTCAGATTCAGGAGACAAGATCGGCCCTTCACAAACCCAAACTGGGTGGGGTCCAGTGTTTGAAGGTTGCCAATGTCTTTGTTTATAAGTTCCATGATAATGCATTCCATGCCCTTGCAGATCAGGCTTGTCAGATCCCGGGATCCAAGGCAGATCCTCCCTTGTGGAGCGGGATAACTGTAGCTGTGCGCCACTCAATGGGCATGAAGCCTGAGGTGAGGCTATGATTAAACATGACACTTAGGTGATGTGCCAGTTCATTTTATAGTTCATGTAGTACACAGCCTGGGATGTCATCTAGTCCCATGGATGCTGTATTCTTAGCTTTGGAGAGTGCGGTTTCTACCTGTGTGGCCGTGATTATAAGAATTTGGCAATCTTTTGGTATTGAGATGGGCCCTTTAGGGGGTGAGAGGGGGGTGAAGTTGGCACTAAATCAATCTGCCAGGATATTGGCAATATCCTTGGTTCAGTATATTTAGTGCCATTCTGTTGTAGCTCAGAGCAGATCTGAGCATTGCCATTTAGATTCTTGACATAACTATAGAATGCCTTGTGGTTGTCTTTGGAATCTTTGACAGTTTTATTTTCGTAACTAGCTTTTGAGGATTTTATGAGGGATCTCAGCTTCTTAGTGAGGCTGTTGAGGGAGTTTTTTGCATCCTGGGATTTTCCTCTTTTCTGCAACAGTTTCTTCCTTCTGTTGTATAGTTTGTTTATAGCAGGGGACCACCAGATTGGCTTCCTTTTTAGGAGAAGAGCATCTTGGTTCTATTATGGATGGCACGATTCATGCACGAGTGGATGTGCTCGTACAGTGCCTTAGTGTAGGATTCTGCAGTCGAACTTCCAGATCCCATCTGCGTGGGTGTTGTGAAGTTTGTCACTTTTGACTTCAGTAGCATGAAGTTGGCTTTGGAGAAGTTTTTTAAGGAGGTTTCCTTACTGAGGGGTGGGGGTGAGATGTGGATGTCAAATGTGCTTTGCTTATGGTCAGACCTGACCAATGAGGGGGTGACCACTGTTGTGGAACATCTATCTCCCATGTTGGTAATGACCAGGTCTAGGATATTGGAGCCCCTGGTTTATGGATTATCCAATGGATTAGTTGATCCAGGGCGTTGGAATTTATGAATTCCAAGAACCGTTGTGAAAAGGAGTTGGTACCCAAGTAGGTTTCCCAATTAATGGCAGGGTAGTTGAAATCATCCAGTATTAGGGTGTTTGGTTGTATCTTAATATTTTCCACTATGTTTAGAAAGGTGTAGTAAGAGTCTTGGGGCATGGTGGGGGATCTGTAGCAAGCTACAATTTGTATTGCAGTCTTACCTAGTGTTAGTTGCACCTGGAGAATTTCAGATGCATTGTGTTGGGCAACTAGCCTGGATGTGTGAATATCCTTGGTGAATATGGACACTCCTCCACCTTTAGTTTTTCGGTCTTGGTTTTGTGGCCGAAAAGTGTGGTAAGAATTGTAGCTTGGTATTGCAGGGGTGCTCTCTGGAGCCTTGAACCAGGTCTCAGTTACTGCACAGATATCAATGTTCTCCATTTTTAGGAGTGCCTTGAGAGAGTGCATTTTGAGGTTTAGACTTCTAGCATTGAGTAGCACTACCTTCAGATTTTGCATGCTTGTATCTGTCACGGTGGTGGTTTTATCCTTTGAACCTTGCCTAAGAAAGGCACTATAGAGGTGGCAAGATCTTTAGCCAGTAACCTGAATCCCAGGGGTGACAGGTGCTTTTATTGCAGTTGTCCACCAGACAGTTTACTCTTCCTTGTGGAGGATGATTTAGTCCTGTCAGGTATTCCTGATTTCATGGATCTATATAAATGTTTGTATAGTTTTGGAATACTGGTGCCAGTTCCTAGAGAGGGGGAAGGGGCTGTGAAGCTGTTTACACCATCCCTGAGGAGGCTGTAATCAGCTTTGGAGAAGTTTTTTTTTTTTGTTTGACCCTAGCTAGAGGGGGTCAGGCGAGATGTTGACTTTTAACGTGACTGCTCTATGGTCTGATCTTACAAGGGAGGATGATACTGCAGGGATGCTGCAGTGGTTACTCATGTTGGTTAATACCAAGTCCAAGATGTTGTCACCTCTTGTGGGGTTATCAACTAGCTGTTCCAAAGCATTTGCATTGACAAAATCGAGAAATCTATGGGCATTTGTGTTCTGGCATGAGTAGTTCTTCCAGTCTATGTTTGGGTAGTTAAAGTCACCCAGGATCAGGGTAAAGGGTTGAATCTTGATAGATTCGAAGAGGTCTAGATAGGCAGTTTGGGCATCTTGGGTCAGATTTGGGGGCCGGTAGCTAGCTATGATTTGTATAGTGGTCTTGTCAGTGGTTAACTGCTCCTGCAGTGTCTCCTGTGCGTCATACTGTTTGACCAGCCTGGAGGTGTGTATGTCTTGAATAAATATTAAAACTCCACCTCCTTTGACTTTAATACCCACAGTTGGGGCCTGAATGTATGATAAGATGAGTAACCAGGTATGGGTGGGGGTGCTCTCTGCAGCTTTGAACCAGGTTTCTGTGACTGTGCAGATGCCAGCATTTTCCAAGGTTTAGAGTGCTTGCAATGAATGCAGTTTCATGTTTAGACTCCTGTAGCATTTAGCAGCATGGGTTCATTGGTTGATACTAGGCTATCAGCCCTGGGACCTATACAAGCCTAGCCATAACAATTCCCTGGCTATTTCTTCCCACACTATTTACTTCCCTGGATCCCTGTCTAGCAGGGCGATTGCCGTGATCCCCGGGGTGAATTTCCTTTCTCCCATCCAGTCGTCAAGGTTCCCTTTGAAGAGTGCCAAAGAGGCGCTCTGCTTGACATGTATGGGCAGTCTATTCCAGAGTCTGGGGAGTCTCTGGGTCAGGAACGTATCCCTCCAGCATGTTTTGTTTATTGTGATGACAAGGTTTATATCCCTGGAGCGTGTGGCTCTGAGGGATTTCTTTAAGTGTAACATGTCCAACAGCTCTGGGTTTGACATGGCTTTGTATGTTAAGCAGAGATCGCCTCTGAGTAGACGATATGCGACAGAGTATAGCTGGAGTTTTTTAAGGTGGTCAGTGTAGGGCTTCTGCTTTAGGCGTGTGATTCTTTTAATGAGGTATTTCTGCGGCCTTTCCAACTGTTGCAGATGTCTTGAGAGGTACATACCAAACGAGGAGTTGTATTCTATAGTGGGTCTAATGAGGGATGAGTACACTGGGATAATGACCTCCTTTTTTCTGGAAGAAAACCCCTTAGTGATGAGGTGTGCCACATAGAAGGATTTCCTGACTGTTGTGGTGATGTGGTTATCGAAGGTGAGACCACTGTCCACCTGTGTCCCTAAGTCTCTTATCACACTTTGTGTTTAGTGTACTGCCACCTATGTGGTAATTCACAGGTACATGTTTTTTCCCAAAGGGGATAACTGTACATTTCTTGGCATTGAGCTTGAGCCCATGGCTCTGGCACCAAGCATCTGTTTCTGTAAGGCCCTTTTGTAGAGTATCCACATCATTTGTGGATTCAATACTGGCTCCCAGTTTGCAGTCATCTGCGAACTTTGTTAGCCAGAGTCCCTTAGTGTTGGCCTGTACTTCAGAGAAGTAGATGCCAAACAAGAGTGGTCCCAGGACTGAACCCTGAGGTACTCCACTTGTCTGGAGCTGGATTTAGAGTCCGCTACTTTTACAGTCTGGGTTCAGTCAGTAAGTAAGTTGGCAACCCATTCCAGTGACGTAGGGATTAATGCCCAGCTTAGTAAGTCCATCTATGATTCCAGAGTGGAGGATGGTGTCAAAGGCCTTGGCGAGGTCCAGATAGGCTGTGTGGACTGCCTTACCCTCATCAACGGCTCTGGAGACTGATTCGAAGAAGTCAATCAGGTTCAGGAGACAAGATTGGCCCTTCAAGAACCCAAACTGGATGAGGTCCAGTGTATGAAGATTGCCAGTGTGTTTGTTTAGAAGTTCCATGATAATACGTTCTATGGTCTTGCAGATCAGGCTCGTCAGACTGATGGGGTGGTAGTTTCCAGGGTCCAAGGTTGATCTCCCCTTGTGCAGTAGGATAACTGTAGCTGTGCGCCACTCATTGGCCACGAAGCCTGAGGTGAGGCTATGATTAAACATGACATTTAGGTGAGGTGCCAGTTCATTTTGTAGTTCATGTAATACATAGTCCGGGATGTTATCTGGTCCCATGGATGCTGTATTCTTAGCTTTGGAGAGAGCGTTTTTTACCTGTGTGGCTGTTATTACCAGAATTTGGCAATCTTCAGCTATTGATATGGGCCGTTTAGGGGGTGAGAGGTGGGTGAAGTTGGTACTGAATTGGTCTGCCAGGATATTGGCAATATCCTTGGGATCAGTATATTTAATGCCATTCTGTTGTATCTCACAGCAGATCTGAGCATTGCCATTTAGATTCTTGACACAGTTATAGAATGCTTTGTGGTTGTCTTTGGAATCTTTGGCAATTTTATTTTCATAACTAGCTTTGGAGGATTTTGAGGGATCTCAGCTTCTTACTGAGACTGGTAAGGGAGTTTTTTGCATCCTGGGATCTTCCTCTTTTCTGCAACAGTTTCTTCCTTTTGTTGTAAAGTTTGATGTTATGTAATCCTATCTTGCCTCCATTATTACGTGTGGGTTCGGAGCCGATCCTCGGCTCCGGCTGGACCGCTTTTAGAAAGCCTGAAAATGTCTGATTGGCTCGTGGCTAGGAACTATCCCATGGTGCATGAGCACACTCCCCAGTTCTCGTTTGCAGCGTCTTCAGTCGGAAGCTTTCTTGGTTGGCCGTGGCTAAGTGATACCTTTTTTTTTTACTACTATTACTTCCTTTTCAGGAATTTATTGCTTATAGAGAGTTTTCTATTATAGCTTATTACTGACAGTCATTTGTTGTGACTTCTGATTTGTGACTTCAGTCGGATTTGACTTGGTTATGCTATATTGTATTTTCTGGGCCTATTGCTTGTTCATGTGTGGTATCCCTTGAGTGTGTGTGTTTTTGTTTTTTGGCTAGACCGTTTAAGTTAGAGATTCTAGTTTCATCCCTGTTTTGTTCTTCACACAAGGTCCATTTAAGTTAGAGGACCTAGCTCTCCCCTCCTTTTCTTAGAGTGTGATAGGGCTAGATCTGTTTAAGTTAGAGGATCTAGTTCCTCTCTTGTTGTGTGAGTGTGAGTGTGTTGGCCTTCCTTTGCTGTCAGTATGTCTAAGGAATCTAAGGAACACAAACTGTCAGGCTTTAAGAAGTGCATTAAGTGTTAACAATAAATGTCCATCACTGATGGACATAGCGTTTGTGTATATAGCTTAGGGGCCATATATCTGCAAGAAACCTGCCTTTTCTGCCATTCTTTTAGTCCTAGAGTGCTCCAGGAATGGAAGAATAAACTTATTTTAAAAGGTCTGTTGAAACCTTCCTTCGAAAAAGACCTAGCCAGTTCTTTTTCCTCTCCTAAGTCGCAGTCTTTTAGGAAGGATAAGGGCAAAACTTCAAAACGGCCTTCTCCGGCTCCATCTTCTGCCTCTGAACCACCACAGAAGTTACAAAAAGCGGAGTTGGTATCTTTCTCTTCGGCTCCACAGTCTTCTGGGCCGATTGAGATTTTGGACATAGACGCTGTAGTATCGGTAGCAAGCGTCTCTGTGCCGATCACTAGCAGCCCTCTTCAGAGCTGGTCAGCGGATATTCCACCGGTCTCCCCTACCCTTAATTCACCGATATTACAGAGAACAAGGTCACCCACGCTGTCCTCCAGATCCTCCAGGAGTCTATCTGAAGAAGACATCGAGAGAGTGGTGCTCAGACTCCTCAAGTTGTCGGCCTTACCAAAATTTTTATCGGCACCGACCCACTCGGTCTCAGAGCTGACCCCTTTTACCTATCCTGCTTTCATTCCTCCTCCAACCCAGATTGGGTCTTCAGAGCCGATATTGCCGGTACCGACTACAGTGGAGTCTTCAGTTCCAGCACCTCGTGTGGTTGTCTCGGAGCTGAATTCCACTCCGACACTCTCAGTGCCATCCGAAGTGTCTAGGGTCCGAAGATCCTTGGTCGGCCCAGATGGGGACTTTTGGAACCGAACTTCTTCTGTGCCGAGTCTCCCTCTTGGTGCGTCGGCCCGAGTGAGCTCGGACCCTACATCGTTCTCGGAGCCGATCCTTCTGGATCCGTCGGCACCGCCAGTTTCTTCGGAACCGAGGCGTCTTTCAGAGCTGGAGGAATCGGTCTTCGTGAAGATGAGGAGCATGCTGGATAGCTCGTCCGCCCCACGTAGCAGTACCAATGCTATACTCCCTCAAGCGCTGACTACAGTCTCAGCGTCTTCTCTTCCCCCGGATGGCAGAGACTCACAGCCTTAGGACCCCCACTTGGGTGGCCCCCAATCTTCCGAGGCCACCCCAGAGCACCCCGCCGAGGAGCCCGCTCGGAAGAGATCATGTAAGAGGAAGTATGTAGACTCCCCTGATGAGTCTCTCACATCTGACACAGACCTCGATGAGTCAGAGGGGTCCCCTAAGTCATCCTCTGAAGATATCTCCTTTGCAGACATCTTGGAGATCCTCGGGCAGAGAGGCGGCTGGCCCACTGTTACCACATCTGATGAGGAGTCAGTGTACCCGAAGGCTTTCGAGTCTCAACCCTCAGCTTCATGGGTGTCTCCACCATTTGACGAGTTACTGGATATTATGAGTCAGAAAGCATGGCAGACTACTGATGCCATGGAACCAGTCTCCAGGAGGCCGAATAAGTTTCTTTCCACCCCTAAAGACAAAGAATTTTTATCCAAGGGCTTACCTGTAGATGCCGTGGTGGTGATGGTGGCCACTAAGAAGGAGCTAGCAGAGACTTCTTCTGTCCATCCGCCCAATAAGGAATCCTGAACGATAGATAGATACTGGAAGCATATCTTCTCTTCAGCAGATTTTACACTCCGCTGAATTATCTATCACACTTCACGATACTTCAGTGAGATCTCCTGAAGGAATTAGGAGATACTTTTCAAGGTACCTCTACTGAAGGAGTCCCATCTACAGTATCTGCTCAGTTGGCTACCTTAACATCCATTGTTAACTCCTCCATGAGGCTGATCTCATACACAACTGATGGTGCAAGTAGGGCGGCGGGTTCAGGAGTCTCCTTAAGGAGACACTCCTGGATGCATCTATACAATTTTGCTAAACATTTCAAGTCTACATTCACCAATGCTCCTGTTGACGGATCCTCTCTTTTTGGACCCAAGATGAAAGATTCCCTCACCGAGTGTGAACAGGAAGGAAAGATTCTTTTTGCAGTGGGAGTCTGTTTTACCATCCCTTCTAGACCTTACCCTAAAGGTCAGAAGAGTGGTAAAATGTGGTTCAAGAAATCACAGAGATCTTTCCAGGATACACAGGTCAGAGGCATGGGAGTAGGAACAAATGGTAGACGTTGCTCTAGAGGCAGGAGAGGTCCACAAAATCAGGGAGGTCACGATTCCTTTCGTGTCCGTCTCTATCAGTGTTACTGATGTGGAACCTGACTTTGTGTCTCTGGAGCCGGTCGGGGGTCGCCTGTCTTTGTACCCAGAAGCCTGGCTAAATATCACCCAAGACAAGTGGATACAAGACATTATCACCAGAGGTTACTCTATACCCTTTTCCCTTCCACCACGCCCTCCCAAAAGGATCCCAGATGTACCACCCAATCACAGGGATCCCAGATGTACCACCCAATCACAGGGATCAAGCAGCTATAGAGATAGAAAAGCTGCTGTTAAAAAGAGTCATCCAAAAGGTCCCGGCAGACCAGACAGGATTCGGAACATACTCCGGTTCTTTTAGTTCCAAAAAGAACAGGAGACTGGAGACGCATTTTAGACCTCAGCTGGTTAAACGAGTCTGTAAAGAAGTCCAAGTTCCGAATGGTCACTCTGCAATCCATACTCCCTCTGTTAGGGAAAGAAAATTGGATGTGCTCAATAGATCTCCAAGATGCCTACTACCACATCAAGATGGACAACGCATCAAGGAGTTTTCTATGCTTCCGGCTGGTAGACAATCATTACCAGTTTCCGGCGCTGCCTTTTGGTCTCACCACAGCCCCCTGGGTGTTCACCATATGCATGGCAGTAGTGACAGCCCATCTGAGGCATCATGGAATCCAAGTTTTTCCATACCAGGATGATTGGCTCCTGACCGCCACCACCAGGCATCTTCTAGTTCAATTCAGAGACTCCACAATCAAGCTCTGTTCCCAGTTGGGAGTCTCTATAAATTGGGAAAAATCTTTAACTTTGCCCGCTCAGTCTATAACCTTTATAGGCGTAAACATAGATACGGTCTCTATGATAGCCAGACTACCAACAGACAGAATACAAAATCTTTCACAGCAGATTTATAGGATACTTCCCCTTCGAAGAGTCAAAGTGAAGGTGGTGTTGCAACTTTTTGGAACAATGGCGTCGACTATCACATTGGTACTATTAGCAAGACTACATTTGAGTATACTCCAATGGCTCCTGTCATCCCAGTGGTCTTTTCAGCAGTTGCCCCTGTATCACCAGATACTAATCACAGATTTTTGCAAAAAGGATCTCTGTTGGTGGATTCAGCCAGGTCACCTTACCACAGGGACTCCCTATGTACCGCACCAACCCGTTGCCACTGTGACCACGGATGCCTCTCAGATAGTGTGGGAGGGCATTATCTAGGCAGGACTGTCCAAGGCACTTGGCAAGATCACGAGGCACATCTGCATTTCAATGTACTAGAGATGAAAGCAGTGTTTCTAGCGTTGCAAGCACTTCACAACTTTCTCCCTCTAGGGATGATAGCTATCCAGACAAGACTACATGTCGGTGGTATGGTATCTAAACAAGCAAGGAGGAACCAGATCTTACCCCTTATGTCGAGAGGCCCTACGAGTTTGGAACTGAGTGATTTCTTCCCAACGCTTTCTCATTGCAATGCACATCCCGGGGACATCCAACGTGATAGCAGACAAGCTAAGTAGGGTAATTTTATTACCTCACGAATGGTCTTTGAACCAGAAAGTAGTCCATCAGATCTTCCACAAATGGGGACAACCCTGTTACGATCTCTTTGCCAGCCCCATCAGTGCCAAATGCAGCACCTTTTTCTCCCTCATTCCCCCTCCAGGAGAGTCTCTGAGAGATGCACTCGTCCACGATTGGCCCCCGGGACTTCTTTATGCATTTCCTCCTTTTCCACTCATTCCCAAGGTTATACAGAAATCAATGTTGTTGGGAAGCAAGATGATCCTCATCACTCCTTACTGGCCTCGTCAGATTTGGTTCCCTTTCCTCGGGCCTCACCTGTTAGACTATCCATGGACTCTGGACCCAGTACCAGACCTCTTGACACACATGTCAGGTTCTCTTTATCCCTGTCTCCACACTCTCAAACTGACAGCATGGCTGCTCCAGTTCCATCATTAGTCAGGCTTCATGATCTGTCTCCAGCTGTAACCCATATCATTACCTCTTCTCATAAGCCCTCAACTAGAAAATTGTATAACAGTAAATGGAAGAGATTTTCTATATGGGCAGATAACAGAAAGGTTAATCCATTTACAGCTCCCATTCCTATTGTCTTAGAGTTCCTATCAGAACTTTTTCACCAGGTATCAGCAGCTGCTACACTCAGAGTTCAGCTAGCAGCAATGTCTAATTTTCGTGTGGGAATTAATGATTCTAACCTCATGTCCCACAAACTTTGCAAGACCTTTTTCAAAGGTTCTATGATGTTAAGACCTCCCGTTCCACGATCCCATTCCTCCCTGGGATCTAAATCTAGTCCTTTCTAAACTTTGCCACCTTTTGAACCTGCCCATAGCTGTCAATTAAAATTTCTATCGTGGAAGACTCTTTTTCTGGTGGCGATAACTTCAGCCAGACGAGTTTACGAATTGCAAGCCCTATCAGTTAAACCTCCATACTTTTTTCACAAAGATAAGGTCGCTCTCCGGACGAATCCTTCTTATATCCCCAAGGTCTGCTCCCATTTTCACTTGAATCAAACTATCGAATTGCCAGTATTTTTCCGCAGTCACACCAATAAAGCAGAGTATAGATTTCACCGATTGGATGTGCATAGGCAATTGCGTTTCTACATCCACAGAACTAAAGGATTTAGAAAATCAGACCAGCTATTCGTTTCCTTTGATGAAACAAGAATGGGTTTGCCAGTTTCTAAAGTCACACTCTCAAACTGGATCTCTAACTGCATTTCTTTCATTTATACTTCTGAGGGAAGAGAGTTACCCCTTATAGTCAAAACACATTCTACCAGATCATTTTCTACTTCTGCTGCCTTCCAAGCCAGGACTCCTATTGATAATATATGTGCAGCAGCATCATGGGCTACCCCTCATACCTTCATTACCCATTATAAATTGGACCTAACTTCCAGGGGTAGGGCCTCATTTGGTTCCACAGTGCTCAGGAGTATTTTCCAGTGAGCCACCCATACAAGATGCTAGGGACGCTGTCCCACATGTAATAATGGAGGCGAGATAGGACTACATAACATAAAGAAGTTATGTACTCACCATAACACTCCATGTATGTAGTCCATCTCGCCAAACATTATTATGAACCCACCCACCAGCCCCCTTCCTGGAGGATCTGGAAATAGTTTTCTACGGTGGTTTATATCATAAAGGACACTTTTATTAGGGTTTATTCTTCCTAACCTTTGTTATCCTTTCTACTTTTCCTCCTTATATAGACTAGAAGCAAACAAAATCTGGGGAATGTGCTCATGCACCATGGGATACCTCCTAGCCACGAGTCAATCAGAAGTTTTCAGGCTTTCTAAAAGCGGCCAGGTTGGAGCCGAGGATTGGCTCAGAACCCACACGTAATAATGTTCGGCGAGATGGACTACATACATGGAACTTTATGGTGAGTACATAACTTCTTTTTTATGGCAGGGGACCACCAGATTGGCTTCCTTTTTTTGGAGGAGAGCATCTTGGTTCTATTTGGGATGGCACGATTCATGTATGAGTGGATGTGCTCGTACAGTGCCTTAGTGCATGACCTTTAATTTAGGTTTTGTTGAAATTTTTATGTTGGTAGTTTTAACCTCATCACCTTTTCTAAAAAAAAGGCACAATGTGGGAGGCAAGTACCTTTGCCAGAAGCCTGAAGCCCAAGTGAGACAGATGCAGGCCATCTCTGGCAAAGCATCACAGTCCCACCCTAACCTTTATATATACAGTATCCAAATGTAAACTCTCTGCAGTGCATACATGGCTAGCACTACACACTCCAGACATCTTAGTTGACAGAGAAATTTGTTTTTGCCAAGAAGCAAAAAAGAATGAAGAAATGTCCTCACCAGTCTGTAACATTATCAAATTAGACAGAACCATCAAAAAAGCTGGTGGTGTCACTATTTTCAACAAAAACACAGCAGATGCCTACACCACCACCCCCACACACCCTGCCAACTTTCTCTAACTCAGAAATCCTACTAATCATGCTAAGACT
The DNA here is from genome assembly GCF_019279795.1 of Protopterus annectens. Classification (NCBI taxonomy): domain Eukaryota; kingdom Metazoa; phylum Chordata; order Ceratodontiformes; family Protopteridae; genus Protopterus; species Protopterus annectens. Next base: position 1,554,759,811 of record NC_056743.1, read on the forward strand.
AAACACTCATAAGACAGTCGCAATCATAGGTGTATAAATACCCCTAGGTAACATTGCTAAAACAATGGAAGACATTCTCTGCTGAACCTACTCAAAACTCCTTTATGAAACCATAATATTGGGTGATGTTAATACAGATTAGCAAACAATACAATCTGAAAATCCAGCCAATAATATACATCTGTACAAGTTCACACAACTTATAACAAACCAAACAAATGACGTATGACCGTGGAACCTGTGTCAAGAAGATTCACGCAGTCCCCACTGAAGATGCAGCCTCAAATCACAACGTAGCCAGATAAAGCCAAGATAGATAAAAAAATACATTCATCTTGTGTAGAAAGCCATCCTTACTACAGTAGACACATATTGGTCGAAGTTAAGGTCACAGTCTACTAGTGATCCAAGATTTCTTACCACTTCATGGATACTTGGGGTATTTTTGTTGATTTGTTAGTGTGAAGGGACATTGTTTTTGCCAAAAGGAATGATGATGCATTTCTTTGCAGATTGGGTAGATTATAAGTGATTTATAATGTTTGCAACTGGGAGTGTGTCAGTATAGTTTGTGATGTAAAATGCTTGCAAACAGGATTGTGTCGGTGTAGTTTATCATTTATATAAATGCATGATTGCTTATGTTGTAAGTGATGGTTTAATAAAGATGTTTCCTGTTTAAAAAAAGGGGGCAGGAACTGAATAATTTATGTAATATTGTTTAGGTTATATGATGTATAGCAATATAGAAGTATAATGTTTGCTAATGTTAATACAGTTTGATTATTTTTGTATAAATGTAAATTTACCTATAATAAAGGTGTTTAAAAAAAAAGGGACACCAGTCATTGGTTTGTGTGAAACTCTCCTGGATTATACTGACATCATTAGGAGATTCAATAAGTGTACCCCATTTGCAGTCGTCCGCAAACCTGGACAGCCACAACCCCTTAGTTTTGGACTGAACTTCTGAGAAGTATATAGTAAACAGTAGGGAGCCCAGCACTGACCCCTATGGCACCCTGCTGGTGACAGGTCTGCTGGATGATGTGGAGTAACCCACTTTGATAGTGTGTGTCTGGTGTGTGAACCAGTTGGAAACCTATCTTACAACAAAAGGGTTTACATTAAGTTTGCTAAGTTAATCGGTAATGCCTGAGTATGGGATTGTGTCGAAAGCTTTTGCCAAGTCGAGGTATGCCATGTGCACAGATTTGCCCTCCTCAGTGGCCCTGGTCACATTTTCAAAGAGATCCACCAGATTTGACAGGCAGGATCTGTCCTTGATGAAGCCGAATTGGGTTGGATCCAGGATTTGGAGGTCACCTATGTCTTTATTTTTGAGGTCCATAATGATGTGTTCCCTGGCATTACAGATGAGGCTGGTCAGACTTATGGTTCTGTAATTCCCCGGATTTGTAGGTAGGCCACCTTTGTGGAGGGGAATAACTTGCTGTTCTCCATTCCACAGGAACAAAGCCTGTGGTTAGGCTGTTACTGAAAAAGGGTACTTAATGGTGATACTAGTTCATGTTTTAGCCTGTTTAGAAGACCACCTGGGATGCTGTCTGTTCCCCTAGAGGCTGTATTTGTTTGCCTTGGACAAGGCTTTAATGACCTGCTCTTCAGATATGTAGAGTGTGTGGGGGGGGGGGGCAAGGTTTGTGATAAGTTTGGAGGGGATAAGGGAGAGAAATTTTCAACAAACCTATCCACTAGCAAGTTTGCGATCTCTGTGGGGTCAGTGTTTGTGTGATACCGTTGGTCACTAGTTGTGCACATGCTTGGATCCTACCATTTAGGCTACATACATAGCTGTAAAAGGCCTTATGGTTATCCTTGGCTGTGTTTGCTCATTTTTTTCTCAAAGGAGCCCTTAGAGGATTTGATACATTGTCTTATTTATCTCTGTCAACTGAGGAGGGTCTTTCCCATTGGGCCTCGTCTTTGTTTTCTTGGACAGCAACTTTTTGCTTTTATTGTAAAGTTTGTTGATACTGGTTGTCCACCATGGCGGCTTGTTTTTACTTGGGGCTCGGGGTTTGCTTCTTTTTGGTACAGCTGAATCTATAAACTTGTGCATGTGATTGTACAGGGCTTTAGTATAAGCTTCAGTGTAGTTGCCACTTCACTTAGGGGTGGGAATTGGAATGCATTTATACCTTCACTTAAGGGGGGTAAAGTTTGCCTTGGTGAAGTTTTTTAGTCTGATTTCACCCTTTGTGAGTTCTGGTGTTAGTGCCAGCTCAAAGGTGACTAATTTGTGGTCAGATTTAATTAATGAGGGTCCAGCAGTTGCGGCAGTGCATCTGTTTGACATGTTGGTGAGGACCAGATCTAGTATGTTTGTTCCTCTTGTTGGGGTATGGACATTTTGTTCCAGGGCATTTGTGTTAACAAAGTCCAGGAACTTTTGCACTAGCGAGTTAGAGCTAGTGTAGGTTTTGCAGTTGATAGTTTCATAGTATAGTACTAGGGTATCTGCCCTGGGGCATTTGTAAGCCTAGCCATAGTGATGTGGCTTTTGCCACCCCGTGAAATGATACAAAAATGTACAGAATAAATCTAGAATACTGTGCCTCTGTCTAGTAGTGACACAGTGAAGGTCCCCTTATATAATAGAATTAGTTTACTGTGCCCCTGTCTAGCAGTGACACAGATGTGACCCCTTGGGTAAACTTACAATCTCCCATCCACTCATCAAGATTTCTCTTGAAGAGAGTCAGTGAGGGGCTCTGCCTAATACGAACTGGGATCCTGTTCCAAAGCATGGGAAGCCTCTGGGTTATGAATCTATCCCTCCAGCATGTCCTATTCATACTTGTGCCAAGGTTTAAGTCTTTAGCTCTCGTGGTCCTGATGGATTTGGATTTTTTGAGGTGGAGCATGTCCATCAGATCCTGATTGGACATGGCCTTGTACGTCAGGCAGAGATCACCTCTGAGCAGGCGGTATGCTACTGAATAGAGCTGAAGTTTCTTTAGTCTGGCAGAATAAGACATATGTTGGAGACCCTTGATCCTTTTGGTGAGGTACATTTGTGGTCTCTCCAGCTGTTGCAAGTGCCGGGTGAGGTACATACCAAATGGGGCATTGTACTCAATCATGGGTCTGATGAGGGAGGAATATAGGGGTACAATGACATCCTTGGATCTGGATGTGAAACCCTTCATGATGAGGTGTGCAAGGTAGAATGTTTTTCTAACCACTTTGGCAACGTGGGTGTCAAATGAGAGGTCGCTGTCTACTTGGGTCCCTAGGTCTCTGATTACTTTTTCCATACTCAGTGGGTTGCTGTCTATGTGATAATTTGTGGGTACTTTGTTTTTTCCAAAAGGGATGACTATACATTTTTTGGCATTTAGTTTAAGGCCGTGACTATGGCACCAGTTGTCCATTTCAGTGAGGCCTTTTTGTAGGATGTGTGTATCTGCTGGTATATCGACTATGGCGCCTAGTTTGCAGTCATCTGCGAACTTTGTCAGCCACAGCCCTCCCATGTTTGCTTTAACATCTGAGAAATAAATGCCGAACAAGAGGGGTCCCAGGACAGATTCCTGTGGGACACCACTTGTGACTGGCTTTGAGTCTGACATTGCTCCAGCGATTTTAACTTTATGGGTTCTGTCCTTTAGCCAGTTTGCAACCCATCTAGTGACATAAGGGTTTACTTTTAAGCTGTTTAGCTTATCTATGATGCCTGAGTGGTGTATTGTGTCGAAGGCCTTAGCCAAGTCCAGGTATGCTGTATGGACTGCTTTGCCCTCATCAATGGCTCTAGTGACTGTTTCGAAAAAGTCAACCAGGTTTAAAAGGCAGGATCTGCCCTTTACAAAGCCGAACAGGGTGGGGTCAAGCGTCTGTAGGTCCCCTATGTCTCCGTTTATGAGTTCCATAATGATTCTTTCCATAGCTTTGCAGACCAGGCTAGTCAAGCTTATGGGGCGGTAGTTTCCAGTGTCTGTAGAGGCACCCCCTTGTGGAGTGGGACCACTGTTGCTGTACGCCAGTGTTCAGGTACATATCCCGAAGTAAGGCTAAGGTTAAATAGCATTTTTATGTGTGGGTTTAGCTCCTCTTGGAGTTCACGTAACACGCACCCCGGGATACCGTCAGGTCCCATTGATGCTGTATTTTTTGCTTTGTTTAGGGCGGTTCTCACTTGGACATCTGAGATGACAGGGAGATTACATTCAGCTGGGATAAGTATTTCTTCTTTTGGGGGTGAAGGAGGCGAGAAATTTGCACTGAACCTGTCAGCCAGAATGTTAGCAATATCTGTGGGTTCAGTGTATTTTTGTTGTTGTGAACCAACTCTGAGCATATCTGAGGGTTTCCACCCAGGTTTCTAACATAGCTGAAGAAGGCTTTGTGGTTATCTTTAGTGTCCTTAGCGATTTTTCTCTCAAAGTTTGCCTTGGATGTTTTATGAGAGAACGTAGTTTTCTGCTAATGTTGATCAGAGATGTCTTCCCTTCATGGGATTTCGCTCTTTTGTTATACAATTTGTTTATGGCTGAGGTCCACCAGACAGGACGCTTACATTTGGTGGAGAGGGACTTGGATTTGTTTGGGATTGCATGATCCATGCATTCTTGGAGATGTCCATAGAAAGCATTTGTGAAGGATTCGGCATTGTGGGATGTGGTATCCACTGGCACAGTGGGCTTAAAAGATACCATCTCAGTCTTAAGAAGAGTGAAGTCTGCTTTTGAGAAGTTTTTCACTGTGGTCTTTTGTGCTGGGGTGGAGGTGGGATATGTATATCCAGGGTGATTAGTTTGTGGTCAGATCTCACTAGTGAGGGGTATACTTCCAGTGTGGAGCATTTTGTCCCCATGTTTGTGATGATCAGGTCTAGTATATTATCTCCCCTAGTGGGAGAGGTGACTAGTTGTTCCAGTGCATTTGAATTTATGAATTCCAGGAACCTTTGGGCTAGGGTATTAGGGCTAGAATAATGTACCCAATCTATGTTTGGGTAGTTGAAGTCTCCCAGTATGATGGTATTTTGTGATACATTCATATCCTCCAATGTCTTCAGGAAGGCTGAGTGGGGTTCGTGAGATTGGGAGGGTGGTCTGTAACATGCTAACAGTTGTATAGCAGTTTTGCCTATGGTTAGTTGCACCTGTATGCTCTCTGATGCTTCATGTGTTGCTACTAACCTGGAGGTGTGGGTGTTCTTTATGAATATGGACACTCCCCTTCCCTTTGTGGTTCGGCCCGGGTTTTGGGGCCGAAAAGCATGATACGAGGTATAGCCTGGTAGCGCTGGGGTGCTCTCAGGAGCCTTGAACCAGGTTTCATTTACTGCACAGACATCGATGTTCTCCATGCTGAGGAGTGCATCAAGTGCCTGCATCTTGAGATTTAGACTTCTGGCGTTGAGCAGCATTACCCTTAGTTTTTTTCCATTTTTGTTTTCTAAGGAGGTGGGTTTATCTTTTGAGCCTTGCCTAAAAAAGGCACTATGGGGGTGGCAAGAGCCTTAGCCAATATCCGTAAGCCCAGTGGTGACAGGTGTAAGCCATCCCTTGCGAAGCAGCGTGGCTTGTCCAACATATCATCCCAGGCAGACAGACACTGGATCCCCTTAGAATGGCACCAGTACTTGAGCCAATTGTTAAAGCTGATCATCTTGTCTTTGTATTGTGGTATCATTCTTGGTGAGGGCAAGATGCTGCTCAGGGTCAGGGTCATACCAGCCTGGGCTACATAATCGGAGAGCTCCTCTATGTCTCTTTTCATGTAGTCCAGGGAGGTACGTCTCAGGTCATTCACACCAGCATGGACAATGACGGAGTCATATTTGTACTTGCTTTGGAGTGACCTGAGTGCATGTGTTATGTGGCGGATCCTAGCTCCCGATAGACAGCTCACAGTCACCTTCTCCTTGTTCAGCCTGGTCAGTGGGACATCAGTGTGTCTGACTACGGAGTCACCTATTACTAGTGTATCAGGCAAGGCATTTGGCCTTAAGGGCTGCGATTGGTCGACACACTGATTTATTGAAGTATGTGTTGCATGTGTTTTGTTTTGAGGTGGTGGATTTTTGGATGTCTGCTTTGGGAGCCTCTGTTGTTTTGGTAAGTTTTTTATTAGAGCCTCCAAGTATGTCTTTGTGTTTTTATGTGTTTGGTTTGCAGTTGTGGTAGGTCTATGTGGGACTGGGATTGTTGTTTGTGTGGTTGCCATCTCCTCCTGTCTGGTCATGCCAGCCCTGAGTTGAGAGAGTTCAGCCTCCAGTTTGGCTATATAGTTGCATCTCTCACATGAATTTGTGTTTGTTGGGAGGAGGAGAGGGTTGTCTGTGTACATGAGACAATTGTAGCATTGTCTCAAGATGCCCAGATTGACCAGCTGAACTGGAGACGACGCCAGTAATCTACCACTCGACATGCTAGAACAGTATAAGGGAGTGGTATACCTTTAAGGGAAGTGGGTATTGACAGGGGTGGTAAGTAGATGTAGTGCTTTACTTAGTACGAGAGTGCTTACTTAGTAGAGAAGTATTGAGAACAAGTGCTAGGCTTATAATACAGTGAGTAGTCTGGTTATACTAAGAGTAGAGCTTCCTTAAGGGAAAATTTGAAGAACAGACTTGGCGGAGCCAGAAAAAATTTAACCAGCACTGCGCTATGCGTACGACCGTGCAAACGCGGATTTTAAACAGTGAACTACAAAAGAGCTGGAAATGGTCCCAGACAACCAATTACTACAGCTTCTTGTGCTGAGGTCACTTCCCCCAAGGACAGGTAGGCTGCTCAAGGCTCCCCACTCCCACTGGTGAGCAAAGAAACTTCCTTCTATCTAAGTAAGGTAATGGACAACACAGGAACTACACCACAGCCCAGAATACAGCAATGCCCGTAAACTGGTCTAAACTAGTCGAGGAAGGCAGGAAAACAAGGATTATTTTTTTGTTTTTTTGTTTTTTGGTAGAAACACACAGAAAATGCAGAAACAGTGATAAATTAGTTACACAGGCTAGCACACTTTAGTGGGCAGCCTCCACAGTTAAATTAAACAAACAAACAAGCAAACTTTCGATCAAATTCGACTAAAATGTAACTTTAAGTGCAGATTTTAAAATAATGCAGCAATCAGTTAAAAACAGTTCAGGCTAGTTCAAGGTAAGCTACAGAAGCTATTTCAAGTGAAAAAAAAGCAAAGATACTTAAATCCAGAAGGTAGTCGCTTTTCTGAGTTCCCTGCTGCTAGGACCACTCTGTAAACCCACGTGGAGCTTGTCTGAGCAGTATAGCCAGAAAAAAACGCCCAGAGGCGGATTTTAAACAGTGAACTACAAAAGAGCTGGAAATGGTCCCAAACAACCAATTACTACAGCTTCTTGTGCTGAGGTCACTTCCCCCAAGGACAGGTAGGCTGCTCAAGGCTCCAATCCCCCATAACCAGAGTATTCTAGAATATTTGGATTGACTCTAGTTTGGTCAAATAGGCTTCGTGCATGTCATGTCCCATGGAGAGGGAATATATAACTGGCTTTGATTTGAATAGGGTTCTTACCCACAGTAACCTGTACTTGGAGGGAGGTGAATTTATTTGTAATATAGTAGAAACACCGCCGCCTTTGGTTCTCACACATTCGTTTTGTGGTCTGAAGGTGTGGAAGGCATTGTAGCCTTGCAAGTTTGGAGTACTTTCTGAGGCCTTGAACCAGGTTTCTGTGACTGCACAGACATCTACATCTTTCAGTGATAGAAGTGCTTTCAGGGTGTGCAATTTTTGGTTTAAGCTCTTAGCATTTAACAGCATGACCCTTATTTTGTTATGATTGGCAAATTTCATGTTGGTAAGTTTGTTTTCGAGACCTTGCCTAAAAAAGGCACTATGGGGGAGGCAAGAGCCTTTGCCAGCAGCCAAAAGCATAGTGGTGCCAGGTGCAAACCGTCTCTGGCAAAGCAGAGAGGTTTGTCAACCATAGCTTCCCAGGCTGGCAGAACTGGATCCCCTTTGAATGGCATCAAAAACTAACCAGTTATTGAACTCAATCATTTTTTGTTTATACTGAGGCATCATTCTAGGTGTGGGTAATATGCTGCTCAAGGCAAGGGACATACATGCCTGGGACACATACTCACAGAGCTCAATCATATCTCTCTTCATATAGTCCAGTGAGGTACATCTCAGGTCGTTCACTCCAACATGAAGTATGACAGAGTCATAATGGTACTTGTTGCTCCGAGACCTGAGTGCATGCATATTCTAACGAATCCTGGCAGCAGACCGTGACTTACTTCTTGTCCATCCTGGTGAGTGGGACATCCTTATGTTTCACTATAGAGTTTCCAATGACAAGAAAATTTGGTTTTTGTGTGTTATGCCTTACGAGTTTCATAGGTGAGACACTGGTGTTACTGTGTGTCATGGGTACTGTGGGAAATGTGTTTTTTAGAGGTGTCTGGAGTTTCAGTAAGTTTTTTGAGAGAACCTCCAGGTATGTTGATTTTTGTGTTTGATACGTACTGTGTGTGTGAGTAGTGGTACTGTGTGAATGAGTAGTGGTGGATGGGTTGACACTGTCTTCATTGTTACTGTTTCATGAGCAGAAGAGCATGGATTCAAGATTCTTGGTGTAAATACATCTCTCGCATGCTGTACTAGAGTTAGTGTCTGTGTATATGAGGCAATTGCTATTCTGCCTCAAGAGACCCAAGTCAACAAGGTTGGCAGAAGAAACAAGGGTAGTCCAACTGTCCATAATGCTAGGTTAAAGATTGTTATCACAAGGGGGGGGGCGGGGGGGGGGGGGCTTTTCAGGACTAATCAAGGAGGAGCTCAGTAAATGGATATTTCTTCTTCTTCTTTTTTTTTTTGACCAGAAAAGTACTAAGGGTGAGGGCTACACTAATGTGTTAAAGCTGCATCTAAGGGAAACATTGTTGAATTTACCTGCCCAGCTATGGTGGACAATTACTTGGCAGTGTTTGATGCTGCACAACACACAAACAGAAACCTGCTCAAATGCAGGGCTTAAATACCAGATGCTAAAAACTGTAAAAATGTTCAAAAGGACCAATGACGATGCTTACTCCAAGCCCTGGACCAACCACCCTTCACCAGACAGATTCCAAGTAGCACACTTCTCTCACTAGAGTGCAGAAGGGCCATTTCCAGTCAAAGATGGCCTGAAAATATGCTTAGAACAAACAGTCACTACAGACACACCCAGATGCAGCAAACCTTTATCTGGACTATGCTACAGCTACTAGGTACCCTAGTTTTGGCAGGAAACACTAGAGAATGTTTAAGCAGAAGAGTAGCACTAAGGCACTAAAAAAAGTTTTAAACAGCAAAAAACAGCAAGGAGACTCTAAATAATGTTTTAAACAGCTAACAAATCAGTTATTTTAACACTGCTTGGCAGTAAAACTAGAACAAGCACACCAGATTGCTTTCCAACAGTGAAAAGTACCAGCAAATACTTAAACAGTGAAAATAGTAAAAAGAGCTTAGCAACAGTGAAACAGCAATAAAATATGATTTAACAGGTACAGTAAGGCAAACAATCGGAGTACAACAGTGCAGTTTGGTACATAGTACACAAGTACAGTATTTAAGTAGGTGGCAGGCAATAAAAAGTAAGTAGTATAAATAAGCAAAAAAAAAACAACAGGCAACTTGTGTTTTTTGGGAAACTCAGAAGCCTCTAGTCATCTGGTATCTCAGCTCAGAGTTGTGACTGGTAGCCCATCTCCATTTAGCTTGGTACAAAGAAGTAGAAACCTGCTTAAACCCAGGGCTTAAATACCAGAAGCTAAAAACATGAAAAAAAATTAAAAAGGTTCAAAAAAGACCAGTGAGGATGCTTACTCCAAGCTGTAGACCAATCACCCTTCACCAGATGGGTTCCATTCACCACACTTCTCTCACTAGAGTACAGAAGGGCCCTTTCCAATCAAAGATGGCTTGGAAAACATGCTCAGAACATGCAGCCACTACAAACAGACCCAGATGCAGCAAACGTGTATCTGGACTATGCTACAGCTACTAGCTGCCCTAGTCTTGACTTGTGCAGGTGCAATGGAGGCTTGCCCACCCCAACCAAAGTTGAATCATATGGGAGTAGCACGTTTTTTTTTTTTGATTCAGTAAAATGTTGATTCAGCAAGTTATTTTAGGCAGTTTGTGCTTCAGCAAAAAAAAAAAAAAAATGGTTCTGTGAAATGCAGTGAGCCCTTTTGTAGTGCTTATCCTAAGACTACAAGACATCTCTGCATTCATTGCTCTTCAGGGCTACGTATAGAGTTTTCAGACCTTAACAGTAGGATTTTAAGACAGTAGACGCTAACAAAATAATTGGAGCTTTGGTCTACTTGGCTTTACTTTATTTATGCTTGCAGCAGAGCCACAGTTATGTATGCATTTTAAAGGAGATGGCATTCTACTTCTTCATTCCTCAATTCCATGATGGCTTTCTGTAGAGGTGCTGCACATCCCTGAATTGTTTGACAAAGTCAGAAAGATTAAAAAACACACACATACACACACACACACACACACACACACACACACACACACACACACACACACACACACACACACACACACACACACACACACAGTGAATGCTCAGAGAAATGTTATTTATTTATTTAACATTTGTTTACCAGGAAATTCCGACTTGGAACGAGCCAGTTTTCAGCAAAGGCCTGGGGAGAAATGCACTAGACACATGTCTTTGTAATGTGGGATGAAACCGGAGCACCCGGAGGAAACCCACACGAACACAGGGAGGACATACAGACTCTGCACAGAAGGCACCTCAGCCGAGAATCAAACCAGAGAACCTTTTGCTGTGAGGCAGCAACGCAAACCACTGCACCACTGCGCTTTGTTTGTGAATTACTGAAGCCACCTGTTAACAAGGCTGCTTTAAGTTTCTCAGGTAGATTGTGTTGAAGTTGCCTGTCTTCGCAATGTGGAGGGTGTGATGTTGACTTCCTGAATTTTGTTATGTACCTAGTTCATTTAATAAAAATCGAACTGTACAAAATGATCAGATAGGAAATAGTAGGTAGTCCACAGTTTAGTTAAAAAATGGTATATCCCTTATTAAAACACACAAACATGTGATCCTATAATCAGGTTGTTTGACATAGGGATTTATACCTAGTTTAGTGAGTTTATCTATAATTCCAGTGTGGGGGATGGTGTCGAATGCCTTGGCGAGATCTAGATAGGCTGTGTGAACCACCTTACCCTCATCTATGGCTTTGGTGACTACTTCAAAGAAGTCTATCAGGTTTAGGAGACATGATCTGCCTTTTACAAACCCGAACTGTGCGGGGTCCAGAGTTTGGAGATCTCCAGTGTCTTTGTTTATGAGTTCCATGATGATACGTTCCATGGCCTTGCAGACCAGGCACATCAGGCTAATGGGGCGGTAGTTCCCGGGGTCTGTTGTGGCACCCCCTCTGTGGAGTGGGATAACCGTCATGGTGCTCCATTCAATGGGCACAAAGCCTGAGGTGAGGCTATGATTGAACATGGTACTTAGGTGGGGTGCCAGTTCATTCTGTAGTTCGTGTAGAAGGCAGCCCGGGATGTTGTCAGGTCCCATAGATGCTGTGGTCTTGGCTTTGGAGAGTGAGGTTTTTACCTCTGTAGCCGTGATTACAGGAACTTTACATTCTTCTTGTATAAAGATGGGCCCTTTAGGGGGTGATAGCACTGAACCTATTTGCCAGAATGTTGGCAATATCAGTTCGTTCTGTATATTTAGTGTCATTGTGCTGCAACTCAGAGCAGATATGAGTGTTGCCATTGAGATTCTTGACATAGCTATAGAATGCTTTGTGGTAGTCTTAAGGATCAGTGGCGATTTTGTTTTCATAACTAGCTTTGGAGGATTTTATGAGGGATCTCAGCTTCTTACTGAGGCTGACCAGGGAGTTCCTCCAATCGTGGGATTTTACTCTTTTTTGCAACAGTTTCTTTCTTCTGTTGTAGAGTTTGTTTATGGCAGAAGACCACCAGATTGGCTTCCTTTTTTTGGGGGGATAGCATCTTGGTTCTGTTAGGGGTAGCACGATCCATGCACTCGTATAAGTGCGTATAAAGTGCATTTGTGTAGGATTCAGCAGTAGTACTGCTATTGTCCTTCTGCATGGGTGTTGTGATGATTGCCATTTCCATCTTAAGAGGAGTGAAGTTGGCTTTGGAGAAATTTTTAACGGTTGTTTTCCTAATGGGGGGTGGGAGCGGGATGTGGATGTCTAGGGTGATTAGCTTGTGGTCGGATCTGACCAACGAGGAGCTGACCTCTGATGTGGAACACCGGTCACCCATGTTGGTGATGACCAGGTCTAGGATATTGCTGCCCCTGGTGGAGGTGTGGATAAGTTGATCCAAGGCTTTGGAATTGATGATTTCCAGAAAACGTTGAGCAAAAATGTTGGTACACGAGTAGTTTTCCCAGTTAATGGTAGGGTAGTTGAAATCACCCATTATTAGAATGTTGGGTTGTACCTTAATATTTTCCAGTGTATCAGGAAAAGAGGAGTGGGAATCCTGGGACATGGTGGGGGGTCTGTAGCAAGCTACAATCTGGACTGCGGTTTTGCCCAGAGTTAGTTGAATTTGGATAATCTCAGATGCATTATTCTGAGCAACTAGCTTGGAGGTGTGGCTATCCTTAATGAATATGGACACGCCTCCACCTTTAGTGTTTCGGTCTGGGTTTGGTGGCCGAAAGGTGTGGTATGAATTATAGCCTGGTAATGCAGGGGTGCTTTCTGGAGCTTTGAACCAGGTCTCTGTCGCTGCACAGATGTCAATGTTCTCCATTTTAAGGAGTGCCTCGAGTGAGTGCATTTTGAGGTTTAGACTTCTAGCATTGAGTAGCATTACCCTCAGATTTTGCTTGCTTGTACCTGTTACGGTGGTGAATTTGTCATTTGAACCTTGCCTAAAAAAGGTACTATAGGGGTGGCAAGAGCCTTTGCCAGTATCCGGAATCCCAAGGGCGACAGGTGCAGGCCATCTCTGGCAAAGCAGAGTGGTCTGTTGATCATGTCATCCCAGGCAGACAGATACTGGATTCCCTTAGAATGACACCAGAAGCTTAGCCAATTGTTTAAGTCAATCATTTTGTCCTTGTACTGTGGTATCATTCCGGTTTGATGGCAGTATTCTACTCAGGGCTAGGGTCATACCTGCCTGGGCTACAAGATCGGAGAGCTCCTCCATGTCTCTTTTCATGTAGTCCAGGGAGGTATGTCTCAGGTCATTCACACCAACATGGACAATGACAGAGTTATATTTGTACTTGTTGTGGAGTGACCTGAGTGCATGCATTTTGTGGTGGATCCTGGCACCCGACAGGCAGCTGACAGTAACTTTTTCCTTGTTTAGGCTGGTGAGTGGAACTTCAGTGTGCCTGACTGTAGAGTCACCTATGACTAGAGTGTTGGATGTATTATGCCTTATGGGCTGTAGTTGAGTGGCACACTGAGTATGTGGGCTATGTGTCATTTGGGTTGTGTTGGGGGGTGGAGTTTGCTTGCATTTCTGCTTTGGAGGTCTCTGTTGTTTGGGCAGATTTTTGCTGAGTGCCTCCACGAATGTAGGTGTGTGTTCTGGGCTTCTATGTGTGTGTTTTGGTAGTGTAGGTTTTGAGGGACTATGTGATGAGTGTGGTGCGGTGCAAGTGTTTACCTTCTCTTCTTGACTGTCTAGTCCAGTCTTCGGTGGAGAGCTTTGCTTCCAGTTTGGCTATATAAGTGCATCTCTCACAGGTCGTAGTGTTGGGTTGTAGGAGGAGAGGGTTGTCTGTGTGCATGAGGCAATTGCTGCATTGTCCCAATATGCTCAGATTCATCAGGTAGACAGGAGAAAACACCGGGAGCTGACCTTTAGACATGCCTGAATAGGTGCTTATTTGTTAAGTACTAAAAACTGTTTCCCTCTAGACAAGTGAGGAAAGTTGAGTGCTGTAGTAATTTGTAACTTATTTACTGCTTACAATGAGTTCTGAACAAGTGCTGAGCTCAAAGAAACATATTTGAGTGCTAAAACTAAAAAGCTGGCTAGCTGCAAGGGAAAATTTGAAGAGCAGACTTTATGGCGCCAAGAATGGTTTAACCCTACTTAGGTGTGTGTGTGGGGGGGGGGGGGGGGGCTCAGGAGTTCAGAAACAGTCCTGGACACAGCAAATCTGTATCTGGACAAGACCTGCCACAGGAAAGGGGGGGGAAGTAAGCTTAGATTTTTTTTTCAGTAAAAGTGGAAATGGAGAAAGCTGGAACAGAAGTTAATTCAACGTTAAGAATCTGAGTGGATTGGCCTTCACAAATGTTCTCTATTAGAATGAATGAACTAATGACACTAGACTGGGAGGAGTGTCACAGATCAAATATACAGTATGGACGGGCAACTGCAAAGCCCCCAAGTATAAGAACACCACAACACTAGGGAGGGTGGGTTGGAAAAGTTACAGTTTCTAGCTGTAGCCACTAAATGAAAGTTTTAAACAGATCAAGGAGCAAGCAGACTCTAGAGAATCCTTTTAACTGTAAACAGACATTTATAGTAATGCACACTATTACAGTTCCTAGCTGTAGAACACAGAAACCTCAAAAAATCAAAAATGCACAGAAAAGCTCGGATATAGCACTCACAAACAGAAAATACAACTCTCAGTATGAAAAAGCAGTTTGCAGTTAAGTAATTCAGTAAACATGCAATTAGAGTAATGAAACAGTATCTAGCAATGAAAAATACAGTTAAAACAGTATAAAACAGTACATAAATGCACTGAAACAATAAATAAAGCTTCATAACAGTGCAAAATGTAGTAGATCAACTGTATTGCACAATTATAAGTGTTTCAGAAGTGCAGTTCAGTGAAATAAGTGTAAGAAATAACTTATCCTGCTCTTGGAATCTTAAGGAATTTCCACTTGGCTTCAGTAATGAAACAATCCACAGCCTGAGCAATACAAGCACAACCTTTTCAAGACACAGGGTTAACCAAACCTCCATTATGCCTTCCAGCAGTGTTGGATGTGTGAGCCTCCAATAATCCTGGACCCAGATATGTGCATGCTTCTGTACACACTCATATCCCCTCAAGTTACACTGCAAATGCTGATCAGTGCTTCATAGAAGGCATTCTCCACCTTCATGCAGTCCCAAACATTTATTTTAGTCTTCTTTCATTTGCTTAAATGCTGGACGATTGTTTTCTTCTTAGTTTCTGACTACAGTTGACAAGGAGATTTAAAGACAAAAATGTGTATTCAAAGAAGTGTTGTGGATTAATACACATAAATTAAAAGCCTTTAAAAAAGTATAAATATTATTGGTTTTATGCCAGTTATTTAGAGTATATAAACTACATTTTAAGAATAATGTTGCATTTATCTTTTAGTGTGTTTGGGGCTCCTACTGGCGTGATGGCAAATGGGGTTACAAGTGCTGCCATTCATTTTTCAAGTTCTCTTACTGCGTTGGAGAAACTGGGAAGCACATTAGTGCAGTAAGTAGCAATTGTTTTTCTTTTCCTTTACTGCAAGCTTAATTAGCATTGCTAGTGTTTGAAAAACATCTGTAGGTGTTTATGATTTATGTACTTGCTGATAATCTCACACAAAAGTCTGAATTTTTTAACATTTGCTTCTGGTAATGGTCTACAGCTCTTACATGTCTTAACTTTTTTTATCTGTTGAAGCTTTGGTTATTTACCAGTCATGTGAGGTTAGCTCGCTGTATTGCTGGACTAGAGATTTTGCTCATGACTTCCCTACTTGTGAAACAGGGTTGAGCAGTTTCTGTTAGAACCTTTTCTGCCCTTGCCACCTGATCATCAGCTTTTTCTTTGAGACCATCTTCCTTTCAGTCTTCAAGGATTTTTAATTAACCAAACCTCCATTATGCTTTCCAGCAGTGTTGGATGTGTGAGCCTCCCATATTTCTGGACCCAGATATGTGCATGCTTCTGTACACACTGATAGCCCCTAAAGTTGCACTACAAATGCTGATTGGCAAGTTCGTATTCATTGTACTGCATCACTATCAAATTCAGCCTTCGCTAGGTGTCTTTCTTGCAAGGGTGGATGAGCTAATAGCAGCCATGCAGACCCATCCTCGCAGTACAGCTCCTACACCACCAGAGCCACTTCTCAAACTCATGTCCTGGTGTGCAGTCTGGGCTTTATCCTTTTTTGCCTTAGAACTAGATGACAGGAGAGCTGTAAGAAAAGGAAGAGCTGAAGCATCTGATGTCTCTTTCTTCTGTACTGGTGAGATGTGGGGATTTCATGCTGTTCTTGTGCCCCTTAGGAAAAGTTTAGGTGGATGAAAGAGCATGAGTCAGAGTGCTACTCATCACATCCATTTTTTTGGAATATCTAAGGCCATTGCAGCTTGCATGGAAGCATCCTCAGTTGAACGCCTTTGTTTTCTGCTTCAGGTTTGTGCTAGCATTGGAGTACAGATGCAGCCTTAAATAAGCCAGAAAGTGCCTTGATTTTTTAAAACTGCTAAACCCACTAGGAACAGGTGCTTCTTTTCAGGGTTGACCCATGGGCATTGCCTACTTAGGTAACCCACTGACAGCCACAGAGTAAGCAATTGAAGACAGAGATCATCAAACCTGGGACTAAAGGGTGAAGCTCATTTTCAGATGGATGCAGTTACTGATTGAGTGGAGAAAGCTCTAGTTTCAATGTAGCTTGCATTGATTAGGGTACCAGTACCATTGCAAGGAATGGTAGATGACTGTTTTAGGGGTTGGGTCAGTTTAAGAAGAATTGGGGGCAGCTGGTACTGGGGTAAAGTAGCTGGTTGCATAAATTCAGTGATATAAAAAACTAATGTCAACTTTTATTTGTTTTCTGAAATGTAAGTCTAGTAAAGATGTTCAAAGTTTGCATATGTATTTTATTTAGGAATTACGTCATTAGGTAGAAATTGATGGATGTAAAACTTACCCAGAATTAAGTCCATTTGCTAAGCACAGTCTATGGGAATGGATTCATATAAATTAAATTTTGTGAAATATGACAAAATGGGAAACTCTTCACATTTGTACTGTATTGTATGCCAGCTCATCACAATTACATCTAGTAGTTGTGACCTTTTTGTGTGTCACTGCTGCTGCCAGACGGTTGATTCACAGATGTCAGATGTCCATACGCAGAGCATGTTGTAAACATAGTGATTTTGTGTAGAATAGCATTTAAATGTCTTAAAAAATTGTTAGTTTGGGCAAGATATTTCAAACCAGCAGCTACATAGGAGTGCTACTTACAGTAGTGATGTCTTTGCATCTCCCATGTAACCATTTATGCAGGTAAGAACTGTAGCCACGACTGTCTTTATCAACCCCCTTTTTCCCATTTTCTACATGGGGTCAGAGTGTACCATCAACTTTTGCCACCTCTCTTGATTCAGTGCCACTCTTTTACCATCTTTGGGAGTCATGGCTGACTGTATCAGGTCTTCTGTCATGAA
Organism: Protopterus annectens; assembly: GCF_019279795.1. Lineage (NCBI taxonomy): Eukaryota > Metazoa > Chordata > Ceratodontiformes > Protopteridae > Protopterus > Protopterus annectens. Next base: position 1,554,777,292 of record NC_056743.1, read on the forward strand.
GTTTCATCCATCTTGCTGCTGGACATCCTCGTTTCTTCCTGAATTCGTCCTGTCTCTCCCAAGTCTTCTTCCCCAAATTATTTTCTGCTTTCCTGCACGTGTCCAAGCCACCATAATCTTTTCTCTTTGACCCTCTCTGCAATTGGTGCTACTTTTGCTTCTGCACTAATGTCATCATTCCTTCATTTGTCACTCAGTATGCTTCCTACCCCCCCCCCCCATCTGAGGGACTTCATGTGCATCACCTTTATCTTCCTCAACTACTCTTCACTGCCTAGGTTTCTTTGCCACAAAATACTTTGCCATACTTTTTGTACACCTTAATTTTCATAGTTTTTGACATCAGTCTGTCACAAACACTACCCCTTACACTGTGCTGGTTGGCTACAGCCCTTCTGATTCTAGCTTTGGTCTCCTCATTCAGACTTTCCTTATGCTCAAACACCCCTCCAAGATACTTGAAAGATGTTAACTTGTTCCGCTATTTTGCCTTCTGTTTCAGTTTTTAGCTTCTTTTGATTCCCCATTTGCTGCCATGATTATTGTCTTGAGTGTACTCTGCTTCATGCCATATGCCTTCAATTTTTCATTTCATTCTCCTATTGTTTGCTAATTTTCCTGATGTTCCTTGTGTTTCACTGTTGCAGTCATTACATTTGGGTTATCTGCCTCCAGGTAGCCCTCAGCCGGCCTGAATACCAGAGTTTTGGATTCCTGCGTCGGATGCTGTCTCCTTTCCATGATGTCAGGTCGTCAGGGATGTAAAACATGCAGCCGACGCCATTACATCAGTCTTTCTTGCCGCGCGGTACCCAAAGCAGAAGCAGTTTGCAAGTGACGGTCGGCCGACTCCTGAAATTTTCGTTTTTGAGTTTCAGAACCGAAGTCTTCAAAAAAGTTAAGTACCCCATTGGGGATCCTTTTTCTTGCCCTTAAACCGATGTCAGTAAAAGTTAACAGTTGTCTTACCTGTGGAAAGCAAATACCTTATAAAGATTTTCACTCGTATTGCATTCCATGCTTAGGCCCAGACCACGACATCACTCACTGTCGGTTTTGTGCTTTATTCAACCCCCAAACTATTCGTCGTCGGTCTATTTTTGCAGCAAATTATTTTGGTACTCGGTTTAACTATCCAGAAATGTCATCGGTAAGCCTTCCAACTACTGATATTCCGAAAAAGCGTAAAGATAAAGACAGACCGCATAGGTCCAAAACTGCCGATGACGCTTCCGCTAAGCTAGTCGCCAGTTCGCCGGTACTCAGTGAGGTGCTTTTGCAGCCCCTGATACCTGCTACTTCAATTTCGCAGGCCTCTCCTGAGACTCATTCGGAGTCCGGTATGCCGCGAGATGCTTCTTCGACTATGGAACCTGCAGATGTCTCTACCTTGGATGGGTCCGGAGCCAGTGTGCATGCACTGGCTTCTGAGGGTGTGTTCAGGCCTACAGACTTGCATTTCAAACTGACGCCATCTTCTTCTTTAAGGCCTAAAACTCAACCCACGCCTAAAAAAACGACGTCCAGACCGCATGTTCAGGCCCATATGCCTAAAAAACTAATGATAAGAATGGCTGAAGACCTTATTACTTTAATTAGGAGAAGCCAGCCTTCCCCCTCTAAGAGACCTAGAACTGATTTTCCTTCTGATTCTTCTGATCAGGATTCTGAAATTTATGTTTCTTCTGATTACCAGAATTTGCCCTTATCTACCTATGAGGATTCTGATGCAGAGGATTCCATTCCCTCTGCTTCCCCCTCCAGAAGATTTTTTATTTTTTTTTGTGGTGAAACCTTGCACACTCTTAGGGAACATTTCCGCTGAGAAAGCCAGGATTACTCTGACTCCAAAAAGAGGCTTAGGGAATTCTTACTCCTCCCTCAGCAGGCCTTTAGCTATCCCTCCTGTCCTGGACATTGTAGATGATGCCTTCTTGGAATCCAGCCTGGCCCCAGACACTTTACCTCCGGCTCCCAGAAAACCTGACAGGTATTACAGAGTACCTGACTCTCACAAGTTCCTCTTCAAAAATCCTACTACGGACCCAGAGACCATTTCCCAGGGACCTAAAGGCATTAAGGCTACCACTGCCAAAAACCCTACCCCCTCTGATAGAGATTCCAGGGCCTTGGACAGATGGGGTAAGAAGGTATACACTTCTGCTACTTTGGCCATTAGGGCCTTAAACTGCCAGTTTCGTATGTTAAAGTATCAGCAGCATATTATGGGACTACTTAAACAGAAAATGTTGTTGATTCCTGACTGTGCTGAACATAAAGAATTACAGGATTTAATGCATTCTGCTGAACAAGTTGGTAAATGTACTTTGCAATGTGGTTTTGACTCTTTAGAAGGATCTTGCAGGGCTGATGTCACTGGGTCTGTACTTAGAGGGCATGCTTGGCTTAAGGAGCAAAACTTGCCAGATCATGTTAAAGCTAAATTACTGGATGCTTCCTTAAACCAAGACCGCCTGTTTGTCAACAAAGCAGAAGAAGTCCTTAAAAAGATGGAGGAAAAAGCTAAATCTTTGCAAACTTTTAACGATTTCCTGCAAGTACAGCCTCCCAGATTTAGTAGGCATTGGCCTTCTAAGAATTGGTCCTTTCCAGTCTCTTCCAGGCCTTCTCAGTCCAAACCCAGGAACAGCAGACCACCTAGGCTACAGTCTCAAGGCACACACAGGCCTAAGCAGTGGGGGGCTCCCATGTCCAAAGCTGGAAGTAGTAAGACACCCCCCTATGGAAAAATGTCACAATGACTTAACCTTAAACCTTCCAAGCCCTGCTCAACTGCCTGCTCCCTTAGGGGGAAAGATCGCCTGGCATGCAAAATCTGGGAACTCATTACCCAGGACAAATGGGTTTTAAATATAGTATTCCAAGGATACAGATTCCACTTCCACACCTTACCAACCCCAAACGGTTGGCCAGACCTACCCCCAAATCAGTGGGCAGAGGCTCAACAGCATGTTCTTTCTCTTCTAAGTATCAGGGCTATTCAGCCTGTCCCAGCAGAAGAAAGGGGACAAAGTTTTTACTCAAGACTCTTCCTAGTACCCAGAAAAGACAGCTCCTGGTCCTATCCTGGACCTCTCTATTCTAAACACCTTTTTGATAATCCTAAAATTCAAAATGCTAACACTTCAACAGCTGCTTCCTATGCTAGGCAAAGATGCCTGGTTGGCAACCTTAGACTTAAAGGAAGCTTACCTGCACATTCCAATAAGGGAATCTTGCAGGAAATACCTACGATTCAGAGCAGGCTGCATGCACTATCAGTTCTCTGCACTTCCCTTTGGCTTATCTACTGCGCCCAGGGTATTCGCAAAGTGTCTAGCTCCAGCCATTGCATTTTTCAGGCAGAGAAACATTCAAATATACCCATACCTGGACGATTGTCTAATTCAGACAGAAAGCCAGGACATGCTATTAAAACATCTGGCATTTGTAAAGAAACTTCTAACCTCGCTGGGGTACACCATAAACGAAAAGAAATCTCATCTAGTACCCTGCCAACAAATTGTATTCCTGGGAGCAAGCTTGAACACAACTTCCCAGATGGCTTACCTCATGCCAGAGAAACAAGTTTATTTGACAGCTTACTTCAAACTACTGGCCACAAAGACCCAGCTATCTGCAAGGAAAATCCTGCAAGCCCTGGGGTTCATGGCCTCTTGCATTCTACTAATTCCATATGCAAGACTGCATATGAATAAACTACAATGGTGTCTAAAAAGCCTGTGGTGTCAACATTCTCAGGACATGGAGACAATGATTCCTATCATTCCTTGTATAAAGACAGAGTTCCTTTGGTGGGCTGAGGCCTGCCACCTAAACAAGGGCCTCCCTTTCAGTCTACCCCTTGCCGCCCAAACCCTGACTACAGAAGCATCAGACTATGTATGGGGGGCTCACTTGGCAGGTTGGTGCATTCAGGGCAAATGGAACCTGAGTGAGATGCACCTGCATATCAACCAAAAAGAAATGTTAGCTGTACAGAATTCCTTGACAGCCTTAAAACACCATACCCTTCCAGGGCAATTATTGGTAAAGACAGACAACACCACAGTTTTGTGGTACATAAACAAGCAGGGAGGAACCCACTCATACCCTCTCTGCAGACTAGCCATGGCTCTGTGGAACACAGCCCTGAGATACCAAGTGCACCTACAAGATCAGTTCCTGCCAGGCAAGCTAAATTCACTGGCAGATGACCTAAGCAGAAAGCTCATGGAACCACACGAATGGAAACTGGAACCAAAGATATTCAACCTCTTGAGAAAAAAATGGGGGACTCTAGAGATAGACCTGTTTGTCTCCCCTCAGAACTATCATTTAGACAAATTCTGCACAAGGACTCCCCACAGTCAAGCTTGGAAAGTGGATGCCCTGTCCTTTACCTGGGAAAGCCTCTCAGTTTATGCCTTTCCCCCTCTGCCTCTCCTCTCCAAGGTTCTGCTAAAGATCAAACAGGACAAACCAAGGACAATACTGATTGCACCAGACTGGCCTCGCCAGCACTGGTACCCTCTCTTGCACAGTATGATACTGCTGGATCCATGGCACTTACCTCAGACACCTTCCCTGCTGTCCCAGCAAGCGGGCCAGATTCTGCACCCTCAGCTTCAAACCCTGAACCTTGCAGCCTGGCTAATTTCTTGAGCTCTCCAATAGCATCCCTCAGTAAGCAGGTGCTAGGTGTCATTCTGGAAGCAAGGAGACTTAGTACTAGAAAATCCTATGCTGAAAAGTGGAAAAGATACTGTTCCTGGAGCCAGACTCAGGGGGATGGGCACTACGGTGCCCAGCTTACCTCATATCTGTCAGTACTTAACAGAAATGCTCCACAAGGGCCTATCCTTCTTGTCTATCAAAATTCATGGCTCTGCCATTTCAGCACATTATAATACTGAACCACCCCTCTTCTCTCACCACTGTTAAAACAATTCCTCAGAGGGGCTAAAAATTTTAGAGCCCCTACTCCAGCCTGGGATCTTAACTTTGTATTGGAAAAGCTCACTCTACCTCCATTTGAACCAGCTGCTACTGCAGAGTTTAAATTCCTTTCTTGGAAAACAGCCTTCCTTCTAGCCATCACTTCAGCTAGAAGAGTGTCTGAATTACAGGCCTTTATGGCAGTGGAGCCCTTCATTATCTTCCATGTAGACAGGGTTTCCCTCAGGACCAATCCTTCCTTTATGCCCAAGGTGGTGTCAAGTGTGGCCCTAAGTCAGTCCATTCATTTGTCTACTTTTTTTCCGAATCCACAAAACAAAGGAGAGAGAATACTGCACACTTTGGACGTGCACAGACAACTTAGATTTTATTTGGACAGGACTAAACCTCTCAGAAAATCTGAACAGCTACTAGTTGGCTTTGCTGCAGGGGCAAAGGGGAAGGCCATTTCAAAGCAAACCATTTCTAAATGGATAGCCCATTGCATTAATTTCTGCTATAAGCACCATGGAAAACCTACCCCACAGGGGATTAGATCACATTCCACCAGGGCTGCATCTACCTCTACAGCCTTTCTCAGAGGAGTCCCTACCAGGGACATCCTAGAAGCTGCTACCCGGAGCTCTGTACATACCTTCACCAAGCATTACCACATGCCTATTTTTTCTAAATTCAGAGCTGGTTTTGCCACTGCAGTTTTGTAGGGCTTAATAGTTGGCCTAATGCTTTCTAACTTCCTTCTCCCTTCCTTAGCTTTGGGAATCAACCCAAATGTAATGACTGCAACAGTGAAACACGAAGAACATAGTACAGTTGTGTACACTTACCATAAATGTAGATGTTCGAGTGTATTCAGTGTTGCAGTCCTGGTTACCCTCCCTCCAGCGCCCTGACTTCTCTTGGCTATACATTTCTTCTTGTTTGGTGTATTTAAGCTTTCTGGTGTATTTGTTTTTGTTGGAAATCCACCAAAATTGCCAAAAAGGGCCAAACAGTCACTAATAAAGAAAGAAATAGACCCCAGAAGGTGCACAATAAAGCATTCAGACAGTCCGGTTTTGCATGATTTATTCCAAGTGTTCACTCCACAGTAAACACATATAACGCTCAATCTAGCAGATACGTTTTCGTTTTAAAACTTCATCAGATGTGGGCTGGTCTTAATACAATTTCTATTTATACAAGTTTAAATGAAAAACATCCAATCAACCGCAATACTAAATGAGACCTAATTTAAAATATGTGACCTATAAACTCCATAGGACAAAATGTTTTATTAATCTAAAACCTTTTTAAAACAGTATTCCATTATAGAAACAAATTGAAACTGGAATAAATGTTGTATACATATATATAAATATTTATAAAAAATTAAAAAATAATGACATTTATTTGCTACTTACAAATCATAAAACCTTTGTGTTAAACTGGGTTGTAGTACCATCTTGTGGTAAAAAAATAAATTACAATGACTCTATACATAGTACATGCATTAAAAATTTTATGACAAGCTGTAAATCATAAAACCTTTGTATTAAACTAGGTTATAGTACCATCTTTTGATGAAAGACTGAATTAAAATGACCCTATACTTAGAACATACATTAAAAAACTTTGTGACAAGCTGTACCAAAATATCACTTATAAAAACAAATAAAACAAAATTAATGAATTTGTAAAAAATCAGTATAGCTTATTATTAGAACCTCAGTTTATCATAAAAAATCAATTTATTTTAAAAACACCTTTTAATAAATAATTCCAATAAAAGGATTAAGGGAAAGAGACTAATTCATCTTGTTGAGACCTTATAGTTTAGCAGCTCTTAGTTTGAGAAGGAGGGCTATGGAAATACAATCATTAAGTCCTGGCCATTTATTGGCTTGCATGGTTACTTGCTACCAAAGCTCTCTGTATTCTATTCTTTCCACCCATGAGCCACCCCTTTCATCGTTTCTCACTTTCTCTAGTACAAAAAATATAACATTTGCATCCTTACATTCTACCTTGTGTTTATAGAGGGTATTTGTTTCTTTTTTATTTTGTACCTCATACATATGCTCATAAATTCTTTTTCATCTGCGTTCTGTCTTTCCCACGTAAAATGCTTGACAATGAACACACTTTGCCAGGTCCACTATCCCCATGTCTTCACAATTATTATATTCTTTGCCGTCTAAGACTATTTTCCTGCTTTCTAAATATACTGTCCCTTTATTGACAATGTAAGGACACTGGGCGCAATTCGCGCATTTGAATGTTCCTTTTCTTCTTTTGTTCTTGTTTCCTGTATTCCTTGTATAATTCCTTTCTAACAAGTTCTTTAGGCTACAAGAATTTTTATAAACTACTTTTAGCTTTTCCTTTGCTATTTTCTCTAGGTCTGTAATGGTGGTAAATCTATTCCATTCCTTTTCTATAATACTTTTTACTAGGGTGGAACTTGCATTAAACTCCATTACCAAGGCCCTATTAAAATTCTCATTAAGTTTATTTTGTTGTTCAATGCTTTCCTCACTACACCCTAAAATTGGGTGAAATTTACCTGCTCTACCCTCCAAAACTTCTTTCTCCACTTCCTCAATTAAAGTATTAGGGTAGTTTCTTTTTTTAAACATGTGGTTCAAGGTTTTCATTTCATCTATAAAATCTTCCATATCTGATGTAATTCTAGATGATCTGATATATTGACCCCTAACTAAACCTCTTTTCTGGTGTACAGGGTGAGCACTATTAAAATGCAAATAAGAATTTGAATAGGTACTTTTCCTGTATACTTTTGAATTAAACTTATTTTTCTTGTATATCTCTATGTCCAAATAACATAGTTTTGCATTGTCTACTTTGTATGTGAACTTCAAGAAGCCTGTACTGTTGTTCAAAAATTTAATGAAATCAGGAATTTCTTCTTTAGATGTTTTCCAAAAATATAAATATCATCCAAAAATCCTTTATATAATAACCATTTTTGGTTATATATAGAATCAAGTACCCACTTTTCTTCCCATTTTGCTAAAATTAAGTTTGTGTATGTTGGTGCGCATGCTGCACCCATAGCTACACCTTTGATTTGATGTAAGAACTCACCCTTAAAGTAAAGAAAATGAAACCTTAGAAACAAGTCCACTAATTGCAGAATCACTATACACTCATCACGTGTTAAACTACCATCCTCAAATATTATTTCTTCTAACATTATCTTACATTCCTCATGTGGAATACAGGAAATGCGATCCCAAATAAAACCAAGACCCAATCCTCCAAAGGCAGACGTCCTGTCTGGTGGACCCCAGCCATAAACAAACTATACAATAGAAGGAGGAAGCAACTAAATGATAGAGCAAAATCCCAAAAAGGGAAGGCATCTCTGATCAGTATTAGCAAAAAAATACGGGCACTCATAAAATTGTCTAAGGCCAGCTTCGAGAGAAAAATTGCACAGGACACTAAGGATACTCACAAGGCTTTCTTTAGTTATGTTAGGAACCTGGGTGGTAATTCCCAGATATGCTCAGAATTAGTCCAAAATGACAAAAATACACGAACCCACAGACATTGCCAACATCCTAGCTGACAGGTTCAGCGCAAACTTCTCCCCTCCCACCAAAAGGGCAAATATCTATCCCAGCAGAGTGCTGCCCCTGACATCTCAGATGCTCAGGTAAGAGCCGCCTCTCCAAAGCAAAAACACAGCATCAATGGGACCAGACGGTGTCCCGGCTGCGCCCTACATGAACTCCAAGAAGAGCTAAACCCAAACATAAAACTACTGTTCAGTCTCAGCCTTACTACAGGATATGTGCCCAAAGAGTGGCGTACAGCAACAGTGGTCCCTCTCCATAAAGGTGGTGCCTCAACGGATCCTGGAAACTATCGCCCCATAAGCCTGACTAGCTTGGTCTGCAAAGCTATGGAAAGGATCATCATGGACCTCATAAATAAAGATATTGGGGACCTACAGACACTGGATCCTACCCAGTTCAGCTTTGTTAAGGGCAGATCCTGCCTCTTAAACCTGGTTGATTTCTTTGAAACAGTCACCAAGGCCATTGACGAGGGAAGGTGGTCCACACAGCCTACCTGGACCTTGCAAAGCCTTCGATACAATACCCCACTGGCATTATAGATAAGCTCACCAGCTTAAATATAAACCCCTATGTCACTAGATGGATTGCAAACTGGCTCAAGGACAGAACCCACATGGTTAGAATTGCTGGAGCCATGTCAGACTCCAAACCAGTTACAAGTGGTGTCCCACAAGGCTCAGTCCTGGGACCTCTCTTGTTCGGTATATATTTCTCGGAGGTACAGGCCAACACAGAAGGACTGTGGCTGACCAAGTTCGCAGATGACTGCAAACTGGGAGCCATAATCGACTCTCCAGCCGACACAAGCATCCTCCAAAAGGGCCTCATAGAAACAGACAACTGGTGACAGAGCCATGGCCTCAAGCTAAATGCCAAAAGTGTATAGTCATCCCTTTGGCAAAAACAAAGTGCCCACAAATTACCACATAGGTGGTAATCCATTAAGTACAGAAGAAGTAATTAGGGACCTGGGGACCCAAGTTGATAGCAATCTCTCATTTGACAACCACGTGGCCAAAGTGGTTAGAAAAACATTTTATATAGCCCACCTAATCATGAAGGGATTCACATCTAGATCAGGGAGGTCATTGTGCCTCTTTACTCATCCCTCATCAGGCCCATAATTGAGTACAATGCCCTTTTGGGATGTACCTTACCAGACACCTGCAGCAACTGGAAAGACCCCAAAAGTACCTCACCAAGAGGATCAAAGGGCTCAAACAGATGCCATATGCTGCCCGGTTAAAGAAACTCCAGCTCTACTCAGTGGCATACCGCCTGTTCAGAGGCGATCTGTGCCTGATGTATAAAGCCATGTCCAACCCGGAATTAATGGACATGCTGCACCTCAGAAAATCCAAATCCCATCGAGCTTACGCCGAGACTTGAACCTCAGCACTGAAATAAATAGGACATGCTGGAGGGACAGATTCATAACCCAGAGGCTCCCTTCACTCTGGAATAAAATCCCAGTCCAGGTTAGGCAGACTCCCTCATTGACTCTCTTCAAGAGGAATCTTGATGAGTGGATGGGAGATCGTAGGTTTACCCCGGGTATCACTTCTGTGTCACTGTTAGACAGAGGCACAGTATACTAACCTCGAAAAAGGGCATAGCAAAATAAATTTAAAATGGGTGGCGAAAGCCAAACACATTCTGGCTAGGCTTATAAATGCCCTAGGGCAGATAGTCTAGTATGAACCTATGATATCTATAGTAAGAAAATGCATATTATCTGTATATAGATCTTGATGTTCTTCATCTCACATTGCTGCAGTCCTTACTTATGGGTAGTCCGCTGTCCTCGGTCGGCCCGAATACCAAAGTATTAGGCTGATGTCGGTCATGGGCGCCTAGATCTGACATCAGAGCGTCAGGGTATAAAGGCGCATGACCAACGTCATATCCTCAGTCTTTTTTGCCGCATGGTCCGATGCAGAAGCAGCGTTGCAAGTGCCGTTCGGCGTTCTGAAATTTTTCGCTGGAGTTTCAGACCGATACCAAGTTGGGCTAAGTACCCCGTTGGGGAATATTTTTGTTTTTTCTTGCCTCAGTTACTTACTGGATGTCAGAAAAAGTGAATAATTGTATTTCTTGTGGGAAACAGATACCGCATAGGGATTACCACTCGCTTTGTATTCCTTGTTTGGGGCCGGAGCACGACGTAGTCGGGTGTCGGTTTTGTGCTAGGTTTAATAAGCGCACTATAAAACGGAGGTTAGATTGCGCTAGGTTAGTCTTTGGCAAGAGGTGTAATTATAATATGCCGTCGGATGTTCTGACGCCTGCTTCTACTAAGAAGCGCAAAGACAAATCTTTAAAGCCTAGGCAGGATGATTCATCCGTTTCGGACGCCGGACCTTTAGAAGCTACAGCTGAACAGGTGGATCCGGCTGAAGTTTCTGTTGAGTCCCAGGGGGAAACTTTGATTTTACAAGATGTGGCCTCTCAGGAGGCAGGTCAGGCTGAAGGGGCCTCTCAGGTTACTATTCTCCCTTCTATGCCTAAGGTGGTTAGGCCTTCTGCTACTGTTTCTAAGGCTCCTTCTAAGGGCAGGTCTGTTTTGCCTTCCTCTGGTGTCAGTTCTGGTTCTTCAGGGTCTGTGCCTAAAAAGCACATGCTTAAAATGGCAGAGGATTTGATTACTTTAATTAGAGGTTCTATGCCCTCCTGATAAGAGGCCCAGGATGGAGCCAGAGTTGGAAAGTTTGGAGCAGGCCTCAGATGATTCAGAGTCTTCTACTGAGGACATTCAAGATTTCCCTCCTTATTCTGATTCTGATGCAGAGGATTCCACTCCTTCTGCTTCTCCTCCAGAGGATTTTTCATTTTCAGAAACTCTGCATTCCATGAGGGAGCATTTTAAGTGGGAGGGACAGGATTACTCTGATTCCAGGAAGAGGCTTAGGGAGTTCTTGTTTTTACCACAGCATAGACCCTTAGCTATACCTCCGGTTTTGGATGTTGTTTCAGATGTTTTCTCAGAAGCTTCCCTTAATCCAGATTCTGTGCCTCCTGCCCCAGTTAAACCGGATAGGTATTACAGGGTGCCTGAGGCTCATAAATATCTGTATAAGAATCCTAGGGCGGACCCAGAAACTATTAGTCAGGGGCCTAAGGGTGTTAGAGCCTCTGTTGTTAAGAATCCGGTTCCTCTGGATAAGGAAGCTAGAGCTTTGGATAGATGGGGTAAGAAGGTGTATACCTCTTCTACTTTAACAATGAGAGCTTTGAACTGCCAGTTTCATATGTTGAAGTATCAGAATTTCCTCCTTTCTCAGCTAAGATCTAAAGTGGATGCTTTGGCAGAGGGCATAGAGTGTAAAGAATTGCAGGATTTAGTGCATGTTTCTGAACAGGTGGGTAAGCACTCTTTGCAATGTGGTTTTGATGCTTTACAGGCTTCTTCTAGGGTGGCGGCCACTGGTTCAGTTATTCGTAGGCACGCCTGGCTTAAGGATCAGAATTTGTCTGGGCATGTTAAGTCTAGAATTCTGGATGCCCCTTTGCAGTCTGAAGTTTTGTTTGGTCCTCCTGTGGAGTCAGTCTTAAAGAAAATGGAAGACAAGGCTAAGTCTATGCAGACTGTTAAAGATTTTTGCAGGTACAACCTCCAAAGTTTAGTAGAAATTGGCCTACTAAGGGGCGTACCCTTCTTCTGATTCTCAGTCTAGGGGTAGATCTAGGCGTGGTAGGGGCAGAGCTCAGAGTACCTTCAGGCCGAGACAATGGAGTTCGCCTGCTCAATCTGCTGGTGAGGGCAGGGGCCAGTCCTTTCGTAAACAGGCCCAATGACCTGCATTTTCAGCTGCCAGATTCCTCTTGCCTGGCAGCTCCTTTGGGAGGAAAGTTGGCTCTTTTCAAGCGAAATTGGCATTTAGTCACCCAGGACAAATGGGTATTGGACATTATAAACCGAGGTTACAAGTTCTATTTCCATACCATGCCTCCTTTCAAAGGCATGCCAGACGTCCCTCCTCGGCAAAGGATAGAGGCTCACAGACAAATTTCTTTACTTCTTCAAATAGGAGCTATACAGCCAGTTCCTCTGTCAGAAGTGGGCCTAGGATTTTATTCTCGCCTGTTTCTAGTTCCAAAGAAAGGAAACACGTGGAGACCAATTTTGGATTTATCTATCCTCAACACTTACCTGGACATTCCAAAGTTCAAGATGCTGACTTTACAACAGCTTTTACCTCTGTTGGGAAAAGATCACTGGATGGTTACTCTGGATCTCAAAGAGGCTTACCTTCATGTTCCTATCAGGCCCAGTTGCAGGAGGTACCTGCGTTTGGCTGGAAATTTACATGATCAGTTCTCTGCATTGCCCTTTGGCTTATCTACTGCCCAGAGTGTTCACAAAGGTTCTGGCTCCAGTGATAGCATTTTTCAGACTAAGAGGAATACAGATTTATCCTTATTTGGACGACTGTCTGATTATTGCACAAGAAAAGGACGAACTTCTTCATCATCTACAGTATGTGATGGCAGTGTTAAGAAGCCTAGGGTATTCTGTGAACGAAACAAAGTCCAGTCTAGTACCCTCTCAGGACATGTGCTTTCTGGGTGTGAGACTGAATACAGCTTCCCAGATGGCTTTTTTGACCCCGGACAAACAAAGAAGCCTTTTCTTTATTTCCAGCAAATGTCTCTACGGTCCAGGCTGACTGCAAGGACAGTCCTTCAAGCCTTGGGGTTCATGGCATCTTGTATTCTGGTGCTTCCCAATGCCAGATTGCATATGAGGAAGCTTCAATGGTATCTCAAAAATGTGTGGACACAGCACTACCAAGATCTAGACACTGTCATTCAGATAATACCTTGCATTCAGAAGGAGTTTTTGTGGTGGGCTCAGGAATGTCACCTAAACAAGGGACTCTCTGTGACCCGGCCAGAGGCGAGTCAGATTCTAACGACAGATGCCTCGGACAAGGCTTGGGGAGCACACCTCAATGGAAAATGGGTGCAAAACACGTGGCCTGTCAAACTCCAACATTTGCATATCAACTTGAAGGAAATGTTAGCAGTCCAGTTTGCATTGATGGCTTTCAAAGATTTACTTCCCAGGGCAGGTGTTGATTCAAACAGACAACACTACTGTCATGTGGTACATCAACAAGCAGGGGAACCCATTCTTACCCTCTTTGCAGGCAAGCGATGATTCTGTGGGAAACTGCTCTCAATCTACACCTCAATCTTCAGGCAAGGTTTCTACCAGGAGCACAGAACTCCTTAGCAGATGTATTGAGCAGACAAATAGTGGATCCTCACGAGTGGAAATTGGATCCTTATGTATTTCAACAGTTGACAGTGTTATGGGGAACTCCAGACATAGATCTGTTCGCTTCTCCACTAAATTACCAGTTGCCAAAGTTTTGCACAAAAATGTTTCATCACACAGCTTAGAAGGTGGACGCTCTATCTTTCAGTTGGAACAATCTGCATGTATATGCCTTTCCACCTCTGCCTCTTCTTCCCAAGGTACTTTTGAAGGCCAGACAAGACAAGCCAACCATGATTTTGATAGCACCGGATTGGCCTCGACAACACTGGTACCCACTACTGAGGAGTTTAGTACGAGAACCTCCATGGCCTCTGCCTTTGATTCCGCACCTTTTGTCACAAGAGGACAGTCACTTCCTCAATGTCAAGATTCAGTCTCTGCATCTAACAGCCTGGCATGTTCTGTTTTAGACTCTGGAGGGTCTCAGCTTCCACAACAAGTTTTGAATGTTATTTTGGAGGCCAGGAGGCCTAGTACCAGGAAAGTTTACGCTGATAAATGGAGGAGATTTTTTATTTGGAGCAAAGGAAAGGACTTTGATGTCTCCAAACCTGATTTAAGTGTTGCTCTTCAATATCTTACTGAGTTATTGGACAAGGGTTTGTCTTTCTCCTCAATAAAGGTCCATGCTGCAGCCATTTCTGCTCACTATGATTGTGACCCTCCTTTATTCTCTCATCCTTGGTTTAAGCAATTTCTTAGAGGGGCAAAGAATATAAGACCCCCACGTAGAGCTCCTACTCCTGCTTGGGATCTCAATTTTGTGTTGGAAAAACTTACTCAACAACCTTTTGAGCCTGCAGCTACTGCCGAGTTAAAGTATTTATCATGGAAAACTGCTTTTTTGTTGGCCATTACCTCTGCAAGAAGGGTTTCTGAATTACAGGCCCTCATGGCAGTGGAGCCTTTCCTGATTTTTCATAAGGATAGGGTATCTTTGCGTACTAATCCTTCCTTTATGCCTAAAGTGGTTTCTAGTGTGGCCTTAAATCAAACTATTCATTTGCCTACTTTTTATGCAAACCCCAAAATAAAGGGGAGAAAATTTTGCATACTTTGGATATTCACAGGCAGTTGCGTTATTATTTGAGCAGAACCAAGGAGTTCAGACAGTCTCAGCAATTGTTTGTTTCTTTTGCTTTGGGTTCACAGGGTAAACCTGTTTCAAAACAAACTATTTCTAAATGGATTGGGTTTTGTATTTCTTTCTGTTATTCCCATCATGGTAAGGAGATTCCTGCTGGAATCAGGCCTCATTCCACTAGGGCTACTGCTACTTCTACGGCCTTTATAAGGGGTAGCTACAAAGACATTTTGGAGGCAGCTACTTGGAGTTCAGTGCATACCTTTTCTAAACATTACCACCTTCCTCTTTATTCTAAGTCTAGGGCTGGATTTGCCACTGCAATTTTACAGGGCATTTTAGCGGCCCCTAATGCTTTATGATTTTTACCATCCTCCCTTTCCCGTTGCTTTGGGATTCTACCCATAAGTAAGGACTGCAGCAATGTGAGATGAAGAACATAGTACAGTTTTGTACCTACCATAAATGTAGATGTTCAAGATCCACATTGCTGCAGTCCAATTTACCCTCCCTCCTTCCCCTCTGTAGTTTGACTTGGTGCTATGCTTTAGGTGATGGTTGTTGTTGGGCATGTTTTTGGGAGGTATTCTGTTTTTGGCTGTGGCCTTTCTGGTTTGGCCTTCTGACATCTGGGGCAAGAAAAGACTGAGGATATGACGTCAGTCATGCGCCTTTATACCCTGACGCTCTGATGTCAGATCTAGGCGCCCATGACCGACGTCAGCCTAATACTTTGGTATTCGGGCCGACCGAGGACAGCGGACTACCCATAAGTAAGGACTGCAGCAATGTGGATCTTCGAACATCTACATTTATGGTAGGTACAAAACTGTACTTTTCACACTTCTAAGGAAGTCCCATGAATCCCTGAGAATATTATTACATTTTAACCATATGTTTTTTTAGCTTGAGTCTACGTATTTTGCCAATGGTAGGGTTTTTGAACCTTCCGCTGAAACAATGCGTTTTAAAGGTGGATCCATTTCATCCTTATGTATTTTAGGGATCCCAAATATGGTTGGTATTCTTGGTTTTTCCACCTTTAAGTACCTCAACGTTTTACTATCAATAAGACCTTCTGTAAATAAATCTTCCAAGACTGTATCAATTCTCCTGTAGGCTATATTGATTTTGTTTCTAGAGCTACTAGTATACCTATCTAGGATTTCGTTCATTTTGCCTTCATACACAAGAGCATCCATTAAAACCATCCCACCCCCTTTGTCCAGTTTTATGATTCGCATATTTACATATTTACTTATTTCTGTTAAGATATTATTTTCACCTGAATCTAAATTTCTTTTATAACTCACTTTATCAAAATTGTTTCTAATTTCATTTTCTATCAGATTTTCAAAATTTTTTATTTGAGGGTGTAGTGGAGGGTTAAATGTGCTCTTTTTTATTAAATTATTTGGTCTTGGTCCAATTTTCTGATTTAAAAGAATTTGCAGGTTAATTTTCCTTAGGAATGTTTTAATATCTAATAACACAAATCGGTGTGTAAAAGAGTGGCAAACGAACACAAATAACTTCCAATAACCACTCCTTGAGCCAATGTCCTATGACCACCAAAATAAACACTTTTATTCACACCACATAAAGTAATCCACAGTACATAAAAACGAATGAATAGTCCAATAATCCACAATACAGGTCAAGCGCTTTCGTCAATAGACTTAATCAGAACAGTTAATAAAATGAACTGACACCATTTTTATATAAGTACCCAGTACCTTCAATAAAAAATCAATTACAAAATTAAAGTGACAGTGCATTTTTTGAA
The DNA here is from genome assembly GCF_019279795.1 of Protopterus annectens. NCBI lineage: Eukaryota > Metazoa > Chordata > Ceratodontiformes > Protopteridae > Protopterus > Protopterus annectens. The sequence goes on from NC_056743.1 coordinate 1,554,793,992, forward strand.
AAAATCCTTTTTTAAAAAGTTAAAAAACTGTTTGTCTTGTGAAATAATTTTATAAATACGTTGTTCTAAAAAGGTAAAACTTTTTAAAATAACATGAAGTGAAGTTATCAGGGTTGAATAATGTGTTAATATATCAAAACTGTGTTGCTCGATACCTTAATTCAGGTTTTAAACTAATATGTCCACTTAAACCTGGGGGAACTGTTGCATTTAGCCTCAACTGCCATCTAACCTCAGCCCGAAGCAACTGGTTACCCCAGTCACCCCCCCTAAAATTTTTACCTACACTTTCTAAAATACCAAATTTAAAAATATGGTCAGCATGGTTAACCTTTATGTGTTTGTATAAGGCGTTATTATCTTCCTTTTTCGTAATACTGTACATGTGTTCATATATTCTCCTACTCAGACGCCTTTCTGTTTTCCCAACATAAAAATGACCGCAGGACTGACATACGGCCAAGTAAACTAAGCCCTGAGATGTACATGTACCTGCCATAAAATTAACTACTGTTTGGTTGGGTCCAAGTGTCACAGAGGGAGTGTCAATAATGAATCTACAGTAATCACAGGCCCCACATTTATAAGTACCCTTTCTAAAACATATTTTTCAGAAATTGGATTCTCCAGTAAGCTCTTTAAGTTCCTATTCACCCGGTATGTAAAATGAGGCCTATTCACCCGGTATGTAAATTATTGGTGAAGGCCCTCATTTTACATTACTCTTATCAGGGCTTCTCAACCCCCCCTCCCCCCCCCCGGACAAATGGCCCAGAGTGGAGGAAGAATCCCCCTCCTCTGATCAGGGCTCCATTATTTCAGAGCACTCTGATGAACAGGAACATTCTTACTCTTCCACTGGGAAGGCCAAGATTATTCAGATTTCAAGAAAAGGCTTAGGGAATTTCTCTTGCTACCTCAGCACAGGCCTCTAGCTATACCTCCTGTCTTGGACATACTAGATGATGTGTACTCAGAGGCCTGCCTTAACCAGGATTCTCTACCTCCAGCTCCAGTCAAGCCTGACGGGTACTACAGGGTTCCTGACTCACACCAATTTGTATACAAAAGCCATGCTACTGACCCAGAAACTATCTCACAGGGCCCCAATTGAATTAAGGTCTCCACTGCTAAAAATCCATTACCTTCCGAGAGAGATTCCAGATCCTTAGAAAGGTGGGGGAAAAAGGTATATACCTCGGCCATCTTAACCATGAGGGCATTAAACTGTCAGTTCCATATGCTAAAGTACCAACAGTTTTTGTTATCACAATTGAGAAGTAAAATGTCACAACCTGAACAACCAGACTTGAAGGAGTTGCAGGATTTGATGCATAGTGCAGAACAAGTGGGTAAACATACCTTACAATGTGGTTTTGATGCTCTAGAGGCCTCATGTAGAGCTGCTGTTACAGTATCAGTCATATGTAGGCATGCCTGGCTCAAGGAACAAACCTTACCAGATCATGTCAAAGCTAAATTACTAGATGCCCCTCTACAAAAGGATGTATTATTTGGTGCTAATGCTGAGGAGGTATTAAGGAAATGGAGGAAAAGGCTAAATCAATGCAAACAGTGAAAGATTTTCTACAGGTACAACCCCCACGTTTCAGTAGAAATTGGCCTTCCAAAACTTGGTCCCTTCCAGCCACGGACAGACCCCAAAGAGGTAGATACAGGCGCCCGAGGGGCAGAGGGCAATCCCAAGGATCGTTTAGAGGCAGACAATGGCAAGCTCCTACACAAAGAGGTGGTGAGGATAACTCGCAACCATTCAGAAAGCAAGCCCAATGACTTTCCCCTTTGCATGCCAAGCAAGACTCAAATGGCAGCACCATTAGGCGGAAAACTGGCATTATTTTCAAAAAATTGTCATATTGTCACAAAAGACAAATGGATCCTGGACATTATTAACAAAGGCTACAGATTCCATTTTCACAACCTTCCAAAAATGAGAGGCATGCCAAACCTGCCACACAATCAAAGGGCAGAGGCACAAAGACTAATTTCAGATCTCATAGACATGAAAGCTATTCAAGAGGTACCTACGCACGAACAAGGTCAAGGTTTTTATTCCAGACTATTCCTGGTACCAAGGAAGGGAAAAGATTGGAGACCTATTTTGGACCTATCCATCCTAAACACATTTCTACTCGTACCAAAATTCAAGATGCTCACTCTACAGCAGCTTCTTCCCATGCTGGGCAAGGAGACTTGGCTGGTAACATTGGACCTCAAGGAGGCATACCTGCATGTCCCAATCAGACAAAATTGCAGAAGATACCTCAGATTTCTTGCAGGTTCAACCCATTATCAATTCTCTGCGTTGCCCTTTGGCTTATCTACTGCGCCCAGAGTATTCACGAAATGCCTGGCATCAGTAATTGCCTACTGCAGACTTCAAGGGATACAAATATACCCCTATTTGGACGACTGCCTGATCCAAGCAGACAGCAAGCACATTCTTCTGAAACATCTGGCTTATGTAATAATGTTGTTGAATTCTCTGGGATACACAGTCAACAAAAAGAAATCAAGGCTAATACCCTCTCGGAAAATAATTTTCTTGGGTGCCAACTTGGACACAAACACCCAGATGGCCTACCTCACGCCAGAGAAGCAGGGGCAACTAACTCAATACTTCAAAACACTAGCAAATTGCACCAGGCTGATTGCAAGGAAAATCCTGCAGGCTCTGGGATTCATGGCATCTTGCATCTTACTAATCCCATGTGCAAAGCTGCATATGAGGAAACTTCAATGATACCTGAAAAAACCTATGGTCTCAACACAGCCACAGCCTGGAAACAATAATACCACTAATTCCATGTCTTCAAAAGGAATTTCTGTGGTGGGCTCAAGCATGCCAAGCAAACACAGGTCTCCCATTCAGCAAGCCTCAAGCAAATCAAGTCATCACAACAGACGCCTCTGACTACGCCTGGGGGGAGCACATGACAGATCGGTGCATTCAGGGCAAATGGTCCCAAAAAGAAAAGCACCTACACATCAATCAAAAGGAAATGCTAGCAGTAATAAATGCTATTATAGCTTTCAAAGACCTCCTGCAACCAGGTCAACTATTGATAAGGACAGACAACACCACAGTAATGTGGTACATAAACAAACAGGGAGGAACCCATTCATACCCCCTATGCAGACTGGCCGTGTCACTTTGGAACATGGTCCTGGACTTACAAATCGAACTACAAGCACAGTACTTGCCAGGCAAGACAACCTAAGCAGAAATATGACAGATCCACACGAATGGAAGTTGTATCCTCAATTTTTTACAGAGATAATTCAAGCATGGGGAAGGCCAGACATAGATCTCTTTGCCTCCCACGAAAATCACCAATTGACAAAATTCTGCTCAAGGATTTTTCATCCAAAGGCCTGGAGAGTGGACATCAGTTGGACATCAATGACAGTTTATGCCTTCCCACCTCTTCCTCTGCTGCTCAAAGTTCTATTAAAAACCAGAGCAGACAGACCAAAGATGATTCTCATTGCTCCAGACTGGCCAAGACAACACTGGTACCCACTCCTGAGGAGCCTGACACATTCCCCACCATGGACCCTGCCTCTAATGCCTCTTCTTCTGACTCAGCACAGCTTCAAAACTCTTCACAGTCAGCTAAAAACACTCAATCTAGCCGCATGGAAGATTCCTTAGCATCACAACAGACCCTACTCTCCAAGGAGGTGCAGGATGTCATTTTGGAGGCCAGAAGGCCATCTACCAGAAAAGCTTACTCCGCAAAATGGAAAAGGTTTTGTGTCTGGAATGAGAAAAAGGGCCAGGATCCTGAAAAACTGAATTTACCTCAAATATTACAGTATCTAGCTGAGCTGCTAAGCAGTGGACTTTCTTTCTCCTCCATCAAAATCCATGCCTCAGCACTTTCTGCAGAATGCAACACTGATCCACCCTTATTCTCTCACCCCCTCTTAAGACAGTTCCTCAGAGGGGCTAAGAATCTAAAACTCCCAAGGAAACAACCAATACCTGCTTGGGATCTCAATTTCATTCTAGAAAAGCTGACCTTGCCTCCTTTTGCGCCAGCTGCCTCATCAGATTTGCAATATTTGTCCTGGAAAACAGCTTTCCTTATGGCTATTACCTCAGCTCGTAGGGTATCAGAACTACAAGCCCTCATGGCTGTGCAGCCTTTCATCATCTTCCATCAGGACAGAGTTTCCTTACGAACCAACCCGTCTTTTATGCCAAAAGTGGTATCCAGGGTAGCTTTGAATCAGGCTAAACACTTACCTACCTTTTATCCTAATCCTCAAAACAAAGGGGAGAGATTACTACATTCCTTGGACATCCACAGACAACTGCGTTATTATTTGGACAGAACAAAGCCTTTCAGGAAATCAGATCAGCTCTTTGTGTCCTATGCTATAGGAGCTCAAGGAAAGCCAATTTCCAAACAGACTATCTCAAAATGGATAGCCCACTGCATACGCTTTTGCTATTCTTTTCATGGCAAAACTGTACCTACAGGCATCAGATCTCACTCCACAAGGGCCACGGCTACCTCTGCAGCTTTTCTCAGAGGAGTTCCTACCAAAGATATTTTGGAAGCAGCCACTTGGAGTTCTGTGCATACCTTCTCCAAGCACTACCACCTTCCATTATACTCCAAATCTAGAGCGGGCTTTGCCACTGCAGTCTTGCAGGGCATTCTGGCTCCTCCTAGTTCCATCTAGTGCCTACCACCCCTTTCTTAGCTTTGGGATTCTACCCATCTGTTATGACTGCAGCTGTATGCACGATGAACATAGTACAGTTTTGTACCTACCATAAATGTAGATGTTCAAGTGCTAATACAGCTGCAGTCCAGGTTTCCCTCCCTCCTTCCCCTCTTGGGACAGGCCTATTGGCTAACACCTCCTCATGCTACCTGATTGGGGTATTCATTCTTGATGTATTTGCTTGCACTACTGTATTTTGATTATATTGCATTGCCTTATCACACAAATGTATGTATTGCCTTCCTTCTGGGGGCACCTGACATCTGGGGCAAGAAAAACTGAAGAAAATGGCGTCGGCTGGTTATTTTATCCCCCTGGCGCACTGATGTCAGGGAAGAAGCGACGACAACCGACGCCGGACCTAGACTTTGGAATTCGGCCGACCGAGGACCCGCCTGACGGCAGGAGAACCCATCTGTTATGACTGCAGCTGTATTAGCACTCGAACATCTACATTTATGGTAGGTACAAAACTGTACTTTCTCCCTCCCTTATGTGTTGATTATGTGTTTCTTCTTCCCTAAAACTTGCCGTTCACTGAACCAGAATCCAGATCTGGACCTAGGCATAGGGTAACTAGAGATGCTCAACGTGTTACATTGCTGCAGTCATTACACTTGGGTTATCCTGCCATCAGGCGGTCCCGCAGTCAGCCAGAGTTCCATAGTCTTGGTCCGGTGTCGGTTGCTGTCGCCTCCTCCCTGATGTCAGTGCGACAGGGGTATACAAGATGCAGCCGACGCCATTTTCTTCAGTCTTTCTTGCCGCGCGGTGCCCGAAGCAGAAGCAGTTCGCAAGTGCCGGTCGGCCGACTCCTGAGATTTTCATTCCGAATCCAGAACCAAAGTCTTCTAAAAAAGCTAAGTACCCCGTTGGGAAAACTTTTTCTTGCCTCAGACTGATGTCAGTAAAAGTTAATAACTGTATTTCTTGTGGGAAGCAAATACCTCATAAGAATTTCCACTCCTATTGTATTCCATGCCTAGGCCCTGACCACGACATCACTGGTTGTTGGTTTTGTGCTAGGTTTAACAAGCGCACTATTAAACATCGGCTTGATTTTGCCCGACATTATTTTGGTAGAAAATTCAATTACACCATGCCGTCGGAAATTCCGACGACCGGCAATGCATAAAAAGCGCAAAGACAAGGACAGGCATCCGAGGGCCAAAACGGACGATGAGGCCTCCTCTAGGCCGGTCGCCGGTTCTCTGGTTTTCAGCGAGGCGCCTACGCAGCCCCTGACGACCGCTTCCACAGAACCACAGACCGCATCCGACTCCCACGTGGAGCTGGCCGGGCCTTCGGACACACTAGGCCTTCAGCTTACCGATCCTAAACCTACAGAGGGAATTGAAGTAGCTGAGCAATACACAGTTTCAGAGGGTGTTTTCAGACCTACCCAGTTGACCATTAAACCCTCTGTTAAGTCTAAGCCCACCTTAAAAGCAAAGAAACAGACACAACTCTCTCTAGGATAGGCTTCCATGCCTAAGAAACAAATGCTAAAAATGGCCAAGGACCTAATCACCCTGATCAGGGGGTCCCATCCCCCTCCTGATAAAAGGCCCAGACAGGATGCAGACTATGAATCTTCCGACCAGGTGTCCATTTCCTCTGACTCTTCCTCGGACCTAGGATATTCTTTACCCCCTTATGAGGATTCTGATGCTGAGGGATCAATTCTGTCAGCCTCTCCGCCTGAGGATTACTCCTTTGGGGAGACCTTACATGCCATGAGGGAACATTTCCATTGGGAAGGTCAGGATTACTCAGAATCCAAGAAAAGGCTCAGAGACTTCCTTTTATTGCCTCAGCACAGACCCCTTGCTATCCTGCCAGTTCTAGACATTGTGGATGATGTGTACACTGAATCCAGTTTGAACCCTGACTCCTTACCCCCAGCCCCAGTTAAACCTGATAGATATTACAGAGTCCCTGACACTCACAAATTTCTGTACAAAAACCCTGTTGCTGACCCTGAAACTATTTCTCAGGGACCCAAAGGTATTAAGGCCTCATCAGCAAAAAACCCAGTTCCCTCTGACAGAGATTCCAGAGCTTTAGACAGATGGGGAACGAAGGTATATACGTCTGCAACTTTAGCAATGAGAGCCTTGAATTGCCAGTTTCACATGCTAAAATATCAGCAATTTTTGATGTCTCAGTTGAAACAAAAGATGCTTCAAGATTCAGATCCTCCTAACTTAAAAGAAATGCAGGATTTATTGCATGCTGCTGAACAAGTGGGAAAACATACTTTGCAATGTGGGTTTGACTCCTTAGAGGCCTCCTGTAGAGCAGCAGTTACAGGCTCTGTCATTAGAAGGCATGCTTGGTTAAAAGAACATACGTTACCAGATCATGTTAAGGTAAAATTATTGGATGCACCTTTGCAGTGGGATGTGCTGTTTGGAGTTAAGGCAGAGGAGGTATTAAAGAAGATGGAGGATAAGGCAAAATCTATGCAAACGGTGAAAGATGTCTTACAGGTTCAGCCTCCTTGTTTTAGCAGAAACTGGCCAACAAAGAATTGGTCCTTTCCAATCACAGACAGACCTCAAAGGGGCAGATACAGACGTCCAAGAGGTAGAGGTCAGACACAAGGCCCTTACAGGCCTCGACAGTGGGCCACACCAGGCCAGAAAGAAGGAGAAGACATGCCTCAACCGTATAAAAAACAGACTCAATGACTTTCCACTACAGCTGCCAAACAGTTCTCTCTTGGCAGCCCCCTTAGGAGGAAAACTGGCACTTTTCTACATTGCATCACCAAAGACAAATGGGTTCTCAACATTGTATCCAAGGTTACAGGTTCCATTTTCACACCCTGCCAAGGCTAAAAGGAATACCAAATCTGCCACTAAATCAATGGGCAGAGGCTCAAAGACAAATTACAGCACTCATGGACATGAGAGCTATTCAAAAGGTACCACCGCAGGAACAAGGACAAGGATTTTACTCAAGACTCTTTCTGATTCCCAGAAAGGACAAAGCCTGGAGACCCATTCTGGACCTTTCTACACTAAACACTTACCTGGATGTACCGAAATTCAAGATGTTAACACTACAGCAGCTTCTTCTCATGCTGGGCAAGAAAGCTTGGCTCGTGACGTTGGACCTCAAAGAGGCATACCTGCATGTCCCTATCAGACAAAACTGCAGAAGATACCTCAGATTTCTAGCTGGTTCAATGCACTATCTATTCTCTGCACTGCCCTTTGGCTTACCTACTGCGCCCAGGGTCTTAACAAAGTGCCTAGTACCAGTAATTGCATTTTGCAGGCAAAAAGGAATTCAAATTTATCCATACCTGGGCGACTGCCTGATTCAAGCAGAGAGCAAGGACATTCTACTAAAGCATCTGGTGTACATAAAAAAGTTAAGTTGCCTGGGGTACACAGTAAACGAAAAGATACCAAAACTAGTGCCCTCACAACAGATAATATTCCTGGGTGCCAGCTTGAACACAATGGCCCAGATGGCTTATCTCACGCCAGACAAGCAAGGACAACTGACTCAATATTTTCAATTAATGGCAACAAAGACCCAACTCCCTGCAAGAAAAATTCTGCAGGCCTTGGGCTACATGGCATCTTGCATACTACTAATTCCATATGCCAGACTGCATATGAGGAAACTACAATGGTACCTAAAGAGCATATGATCTCAACACTGTCAAAGTTTGGAAACAGTTATACCACTAATTCCTTGCCTACAACAGGAGTTTCGATGGTGGGCACAAGCTTGGGGACAGCCTTTCACTCAACCCACAGCCAGCAAACACTGACAACAGATGCATCAGATTACACCTGGGGAGCACACATGGCAGGAAAATGTATCCAGGGCGAGTGGCCCACAGAGCAAAGACATCTCCACATCAATCAGAAAGAGATGCTAGCTGTACAAAATGTTGTTATGGCTTTCAAGGACCTACTGCATCCAGGACAATTACTACTAAAGACAGACAAACACCACTGTTATGTGGTACATAAACAAGCAAGGGGGCACACACTCCTACCCCCTCTGCAGACAAGCCATGACCTTGTGGAACACAGCTCTAACCTACCAAGTTCATCTGCAAGCACAATTCCTGCCAGGAGAGAAAAACACACTGGCAGACGACCTAAGCAGAAACATTATGGACCCACACAAATGGAAACTGAATCCGCAAATATTCAGAATGATAACACAAAAATAGTGGAGCCCGGACATAGATCTGTTTGCTTCCCCAAAGAACTGCCAATTACAGGAATTCTGCACAAGGAGCTACCATCCACAAGCATGGAAAATGGATGCCCTCTCATTCAGCTGGAAAAAACTACAAGTATACGCTTTCCCTCCTTTACCTCTCCTCCCAAAGGTACTCATAAAAGCCAGGCAGAAAGAGCCAAAAATGATACTGATTGCACCAGACTGGCCATGCCAGCACTGGTACCCAATCTTAAAGAACTTAGCACAAGAACCACCCTGGATTTTGCCTCAAATCCCAGAGTTGCTGACACAGCACAACAATCAGATACTTCATAGCAACTAAAGACTTTAAACCTAGCTGCATGGAAAATTCCCTAGTCAAGCAAGCAATGCCTCTCTCCAAAGCTGTTATGGATGTCATTCTGGAGGCCAGAAGGCCTAGCACCAGGAAAGCATACTCGAATAAATGGAAGAGATTCTGTGCCTGGAAGCAAGCGCACAGCCTTGACCCTCTTGTCCCAAACATTCCTCAGATACTGCAATACTTAACTGAGATGCTGGATAAGGGCCTCTCTTTTTCATCCATCAAGATCCACGCCTCAGCTATCTCTGCTCATTGCAACACGGATCCACCAATCTTTTCTAATCCTTTGCTCAAACAATACCTCAGAGGGGCTAAAAACATAAGACCGCCCCGTAGAGCACCTACACCAACTTGGGACCTCAACTTTGTTTTGGAAAAATTGACTCTACCTCCTTTTGAGCCAGCTAACACAGCAGAAATAAAATACATCTCTTGGAAAACTGCTCTGCTACTGGCAATTACATCAGCATGAAGAGTTTCAGAATTACAGGCACTAATGGCAGTGGAACCTTTCCTCATCTTCCACCAGGACAGGGTGTCTCTAAGAACTAACCCCGACATTTATGCCAAAGGTGGTATCAAGTGTGGCTCTGAACCAAACTATTCACTTGCCAACTTTTTATCCAAAACCACAGAACAAAGGGGAGAAATTGCTACATTCTTTGGACATTTACAGACAGTTACGCTTCTACTTGGACAAAACCAAAGCTTTCAGAAAATCTGAGCAATTATTGGTAGCATACGCTGCAGGAGCACAGGGAAAAGCCATTTCAAAGCAGAGTATTTCAAAATGGATAGGACACTGTATACGTTTCTGCTATACCCACCATGGGAAACCTGTACCTAGCAGCATTAGATCTCACTCCACCAGGGCAACAGCCACTTCAACTGCCTACCTCAGAGGAGTACCTACCAAGGATATTTTGGAAGCAGCAACATGGAGTTCTGTGCATACCTTCACCAAACATTACCATTTGCCTTTATACTCCAAATCCAGAGCTGGCTTCACCACTGCTGTACTGCAGGGCCTTATAGCCACCCCTAATGCCTTAAAGATCCAACCTCCCTACCTCAGCTTTGGGATTCCACCCAAGTGTAATGACTGCAGCAGTGTAACACGATGAACATAGTACAGTTTTGTACCTACCATAAATGTAGATGTTCAAGTGTTGACACTGCACCAGTCCAACTTACCCTCCCTCCTTCCCCTCTTACTTTCTGGTACTTACCTAGGACATCTACCCTTTTTACCTATGGGGAGTAATCTAAAAATGGTTGTTTGCTTGTCTTTTGTATTGTTTACTAGCAATTTGAATTGCCTAACTATTTGGGGGCACCCGACATCTGGGGCAAGAAAAACTAAAGAAAATGGCGTCGGCTGCATCTTATATACCCCTGTCGCACTGACGTCAGGGAGGAGGCGACAGCAACCAACGCCAGACCAAGACTTTGGAACTCTGGCCAACTGCGGGACCGCCTGACGGCAGGATAACCCAAGTGTAATGACTGCAGCAGTGTCAACACTCAAACATCTACATTTATGGTAGGTACAAAACTGTACTTTATTTTTATATTCTGTCAAATCGCTTTCAAGTTTTTTTATCTTTCTTTGAACCAATTCACTACATTGACCATCAATTCCCTTCTTAATTTTAAAATATTTCTCTTTCTCATAAGGTCATTCTTAATATTGTCATTTTAATTATTTAATGTTGTGTAGTCCAATCTCACCTTCATTTTTACATATGGGTTCGGAGTCTATCCTTGGCTCCAATTCGGACGATTTACAAGCTCGAAGACTTCTGGTTGGCTCATGGCTAAGCAGGTATCCCATAGTACACCAGTACAAACCCCAGATCTCGTTTGCCACGTCGACAAGTTTGGTCATGCTTCTGTTGGCTCTGGCTAAGTTTCAAATTCTTTCTATTTACATATATAGTGTTAGAGTTTATATTGTGTTGTTAGGGTTTGCTATTATCCTAGGCAGTTGTGTTGTTTGCCCTTTTAGTGCAATCTTGGTTTAAATTTGTAGTTAGTCTGATATCCTATGTGCCAGTTCAGAGTTCCTTGTAGGCACCGTTGCACCTTGTTTTTTCTCTCAGGTAGAGTGTTCGTTTTTGGCGGTTTACCGCTGGTAGTTAACAGGGGCTCCTGTGTTTATTTCTGACCGTTATTGGGTCTCCTTTTGACAGTCAGCTCAGTTTCTTCAGTGATTGTTTTTTTTTTTTTTTTTTTTTTCTGGCGGGGATCTGCTAGTTAATTACTTAGGGTTGGAGTTTCCTTCCCTAGTACGATAGTTATTATTATTAAATTTTTACTAAATTGAGTCATTCAGCTTCTGTGTGCATGAGTTTTTCCCTTTTTCTGGTCTGTTAGAAGACCTAGCTTTCTGTCCACCGGGCTAGGCCTGTTTAAGTTAGAGGACCTAGTCCTCGTGGTATTTCCTTCTGTAGGGCTAGGCCCATTTTAGTTAGAGGACCTAGTCCTCTCCCTTTCTTTTTCTTCTTCCTTTCCTGGGTGTTGTGTGTGTTTGGAATGTCTAAGGAGAGTAAGGAGCACAAACCTTCGGGTTTTAAGAAGTGCATGAAATGCTCCCAAAAGATGTCTTTAATGGATGGCCACAGTAGCTGTGTCTATTGTTTAGGGGCCATCCACTTGCAGAAATCGTGCTTGTTCTCCCATGCTTTCTCTCCTAGGGTGTTGCAGGAGAGAAAGAACAAGTTTATACTCAAGGGTCTACTAAAACAATCCTTTGAGGAAGCTATATCCAGTTCTTCGGCTTCCTCCAAGTTTGGCAAATCTAAATCTTCAAAAAGGCCTTCTCTGGCACCGGCTGATGTCTCGGAGCCGCCTCCTAAACAGTCAAAATCTGCCTCCTCGACTCCACAGCCTTCGGAGCCAAAGGAGAGCACCATTATGGTGTCAGAGTCGGTTCCAATTGTTTCGGAGCCGACCTCTAAACCGATTGAATTAGCAGTTGAATCTGCTACTCAGAGCCGGTCTGTCCATTCCGTACTGGTTTCCATGTTACTGAAGTCTCCAGTGCCCCCTAGGTCAAGATCCCCTACTATGTCTTCCAGGTCTTCCAGGAGCCTTTCGGAAGAAGATGTGGAGAGGGTAATGTTGAGACTCTTGAAGTCGTCTGCTTTACCAAAATTATTGTTGGCGCTGACCCAGTTGGCTCCGGAGCCACTCGATCCAGGTTTGCTCTTGTCTGCTATTCCTCCTCCGAGCCATGTTGGCCCTTCAGAGCCGGAGTGCTTGGTGCCACCGGAGGAACTATCGGTTCCAGCTCCCTTTGTCACTGCTTTGGAGCTGTCTGTCATGTCCTGGGGCCGAAACTCTCCTGTCGGCGCCGACGGGGAGGGTTGGAATCAATCTTCGGTTCCGAGCCTTCCTCTCGGTGCATCGGCCAGGGTGAGGTCGGACCCTGCATCCCCCTCGGAGCTGACGGCTCTGGCTCTGATGTCAAACTTTGTCTCTTCGGAGCAGGTGAGGTCTTCGGAGCCGGAGAGATCGGCGTTTGAGATGATGAGGAGCATGCTGTCTCATTCTACAGCTCCTACCAGTGGTACCAGCACTCTCCCCCTAGAGCACCCACATTAGTCTCAGCCCCTACTCTCTCCGGAGACAGCAGAGACCCTCAGCCTCAGGAGCCATCGACTGGTGGCCCCCACTCTTCCGAGGCCTCCCCAGAATGTCCTTTTGAGGAGCCTCCCCGGAAGAGGTTATGTAAGAGGAAGCATGTTGACTCCCAGCATGAGTCTTTGACATCAGACACTGACCTTGAGGAGTCGGAAGGGTCCCCCAAGTCGTCCTCTGATGTCTCCTTTGTGGACATCCTGAAGATCCTTAAGTAGAGGTGTGACTGGCCCACTGTCAACTCTTCTGATGAGGAGTCTGTGTACCTGAAGGTTTTTGGGTCTCAACCTTCTACCTCTTGGGGGTCTCCACCTTTTGTCGAACTGATGGATCTAGTTAGTCGAAAGGTGTGGGATACTCCTGATGCCATGGAGCCAGTCCCCAGGAGACCTAACAAGTTTCTGTCTGCCCTTCCTGGTAAAGAGTTTTTGTGTAAGGACATTCCTGTAGGTGCCATGGTGGCGGCGACGGCCACAAAGAAGGAGCTGGCGTAGACTTCTTCCTCTGTTCATCCGCCAAACAAGGATTCTCGACAGATGGACAGATTTGGAAAGCATATCTTTAGTTCAGCGGCATTTACCCGATGATCGTTGAACTATCTCACTCACTTCACGAGATTGCAGAGGGATCTCCTCAAGGAGTTAGGAGATTCTGTACAAGGTGCGTGTACTGAGGAAGTCCCTGACAAGATTTCTGCTCAGATGTCCACCTTAAATTGTATAGTTAACTCCTCCATGCGCTTATCTCCTATGCAGCAGATGTAGCGAGTAGAGCAGCGGGTTCAGGAGTTGCCCTGAGGCGTCACTCCTGGATGTGCTTGTGTAATTTTGCGGAACCGTGCAAGTCTACATTCACCAATGCCCCATTTGATGGTTCCTCATTGTTTAGCTCTAAGGTGAAGGATACACTCACTCGGTGTGAATAAGAAGGAAAGATGCTTTCTGCCATGGGAGTACATTTTACTGTTCCCTCTCGACCATACCCCAAAGGTCAAAGGGATGGTAAAATGTGGTTCAAAAAGTCCCAGAGGGTCTTTCCGGACACACAGGGTAAACCCTCCTTCAGAGGCAGAGGAGGACGAGGAAGTGGGAGATGACGCCCTAGAGGCAGGGGCGGTCCGCAATACCAGCAATGCCGTGATTCCTTTCAGGGACGGCCTTATCAGCGAGTGGGGCCCGACTGTGTTTCTCTGGGGCCGGTCGGGGGTCGCATTTCTTTGTATCCAGAAGCCTGGCTAAATATCACTCAAGACAAGTGGGTACAAAGAGTTGTTACCAGAGGCTGTATCATACCCTTTTCCCTTCCACCGTTTGTTCCCAAGAAGATCCCAGATGTACCACCCAATCACAGGGATCAGGCAACTCTGGAGATCAACATGTTGCTCTTAAAAAGAGCCATCCAGTCCGTCCCAGCAGACCAGATAGGATCCAGAACTTACTCCTGGTTCTTTTTAGTACCAAAACAAACCGGAGATTGGAGGCCAATATTGGACCTCAGCAGATTAAACGAATCCGTGAAGAAGGACAAGTTTCGGATGGTAACACTGCAGTCGATACTCCCGTTGTTAGGGAAAGACGATTGGATGTGCTCTCTAGATCTCTAAGACGCCTACTACCATATAAAAATGGACAAGGCGTCCAGGAGCCATCTAAGCTTCCGGCTGGCAACCAGTCACCATCAGTTTTGTGCTTTGCCCTTTGGTCTCACCACAGCCCCCAGGGTGTTCACCAAATGCATGGCAGTAGTGACAGCTCACCTGAGACATCGGGGATTCTAGATGTTTCCGTATTTGGACGACTGGCTCCTGACCGTCCCCCACCATCATCTACTCCTCCAAAACAGGAATGCCACTATTCAACTTTGTGCTCAGTTAGGGATCTCCATAAATTGGGAAAAATCTGCATTATTGCCCTCTCAATCTGTGATTTTTATAGGCGCAGAGTTAGACACAGTGAACATGACAGTTCGTCTCCCCACCGAAAGGGCACAAAACTTAATCTCTCAAATTCAACGTTTTCTCCCGTTGCGGTAGGTCAAAGTGAAGTGGGTTCTTCAGCTCCTTGGGACTATGGCTTCCACCATTCTATTAGTACCATTAGCCAGGTTGCACATGAGAATTCTCCAGTGGCTTCTGTCTTCCCAATGGTCCTTCCAATATCTCCCTCTGAGTCATCCTATCCTGCTGACGAAATCATGCAAGAAGGATCTTTTTTGGTGGGTTGCTCCCAACCAGTTGATCTTGGGCACCCCCTTTATTCCTGCCCAACCCGTTGCCACTGTGACCACAGATGCCTCCCAGATCGGGTGAGGGGACATTATCTCGGCAGGACTGTCCAAGGCACATGGCAGGAACACGAGGCTCACCTACATATCAGTGTTCTGGAGATGAGGCTGGTGCTCCTGGCGTTGCAAGCACTTCAAGACCTTCTTCCTCTAGGGACTATTGCGATACAATCAGACAGCATGTCGGTAGTTTGGTATATCAACAAACAGGGCAGTACCAGATCTTACCCACTCTGTCGAGAGGCCATGCGAGTTTGGGAATGGGTAATTTCTTCCCAGTGCTTTCTGGTTGTAACACACATTCCAGGGACGACCAACGTGATAGCCGACAAGCTCAGCCGGACAATTCTACTGCCTCACGAGTGGTCTCTGAAACAGGAAACAGCGGAACAGATTTTCTGAAAATGGGGACAGCCTTGCTGCGACCTTTTTGCCATTCCAGTCAATGCCAAATGCAGCAGCTATTTTTCCCTCATTCCACCTCCGGGGAAGACACCCAGAGACACTGTGGCTCACGATTGGCCCATGGGACTTCTGTATGCCTTTCCTCCATTTCCTCTAATTTCCAAAGTAATTCAGAAAGCCAGTCGGCTGGGAAGCAAGTTGATCCTTATTGCTCCTTACTGGCCTCGTCAGGTCTGGTTCCCCTTCCTCGAGCCTCTTCTCCTGGATGATCCTTGGATCCTGGACCCAGCTCCAGATCTGTTGACTCACATGTCAGGTTCATTACATCCCTCAATCCACACCCTCAAATTGACAGCGTGACTGCTGCAGTTCCATCCCTAGTTAGGCTTCATGATATATCATCCTCAGTATCACATATTCTTATGTCCTCCTATAAACCTTCGACTAGGAGGCTGTATGGCAGTAAATGGAAAAGATTTTCTATTTGGGCACAGAAAATGAATTTAGATCCCTACACTGCTTCTATCCCTGTGATTTTGGAGTTTCTCTCCGAGCTTTTCCAGCAAGGATCTGCCGCTGCCACTATCAGAGTCCATTTGGCGGCAATTTCTCATTTTCACTTAGGGTTTCAGGATACCAATTTAATGTCTCATAAGCTATGCAAGACCTTTTTGAAAGGAGCCACTCTATTGAGACCACCGCTGCAAGAACCTGTGGCTTCTTGGGATTTAAATTTTGTGTTGTCCAAACTGACTTCTCCCCCGTTTGAACCTTCCCACTCATCTTCATTGAAATTTTTGTCTTGGAAGACTTTGTTTTTGGTAGCAATTACGTCAGCTAGATGGGTATCGGAGCTACAAGCCTTGTCTGTTAAGCCACCTTATTTGATCTTTCACAAAGACAGGGTGTCATTGCGTACTAATCCCTCCTTTGTCCCCAAGGTTTGTTCCCCTGCTACCTTAAATCAATCCATAGAACTACCAGTGTTCTTCCCTAATCACTGTAATGCAGCTGAATACCGTTTTCATCAGCTGGACGTTCATAGACAACTACGTTTTTATTTATAGTGGACCAAGGAATTTAGGAAATCAGATCAACTATTCATTTCCTTTTCTGACTCCAGATTGGGCTTACCAGTTTCCAAAGTGACACTATCTAACTGAATTTCCAGCTGCATAGCCTTTATCTACAGTTCGGTGGGCAGACCTTTACCCTGCAGGATCATTCTACCAGGTCGCTGTCTACCTCTGCAACCTTTAAAGCCAGGGTCCCACTTGATAATATTTGTGCAGCAGCTATGTGGGCTACCCCTCACACTTTTATTTCACATTACAAATTGGATTTAGCTTCCAGGGGTAGAGCATCCTTTGGTTCCACGGTGCTTAGGAGTATTTTCCAGTGAGCCACCAAAGAATAAGGCACTAGGGACGCTGTCCCATATGTAAAAATGAAGGTGAGATTGGACTACCTAACATAAAGAAGTTATGTACTCACCATAACGTTCCTTGTTGGTAGTCCATCTCACCCTTCATTTTTACCAACCCGCCCTCCTGCCCCCATCCTGGAAGATCTGGAGATAATAATTTGGTTATCTTTGGTTGGAGACCCTTTAGTATTGGTTTGTCTGTTATGGTTTTGTCTTCTAGTGAGCAGCAAACAAGATCTGGGGTTTGTACTGGTGCACTATGGGATACCTGCATAGTCACGAGCCAACCAGAAGTCTTCGAGCTTGTAAAATGGCCAAGTCGGAGCCGAGGATCGGCTCCAAACCCATCTGTAAAAATGAAGGGTGAGATGGACTACCGACATGGAACGTTGTGGTGAGTACATAACTTTTTTCTTTCATTAAATCACATTTTAATCTATTATTCTCATCAATCATACTTTTTAAAACTTCCAGCCCACATCTATTAAAAATCGCAATTAATTCCTGATGAAATGCACTCCCAGGCACTACATTATTTGGATATTTACATATCCTTAGTCCCTTTGGGACAATATTCTCAGAAATGCATTCATTCAAGTAACTGTTTTCTATATCCACTGATTTATATTTATACTACAATTTATCAAATTTATCTAATTGATTTTTAAAAGATTCAGTTGTTGGCTTAGGTTTACTTTTTTATCTTTGAAATTGGTAGAAAAACTAACCTGAAGCCATTCTTTAAGGTTGAAGTTACTACAGTCATTATTGTTTGTTGTCGATTGTAATTCCTTCCCTAATCAAATAGAAGGGCTGGTATTAATATTAACGTGTCCATCACCCTGTGTTTGCCTGAAGGCAGCTGGTGTTCGTTGAAACTCCGTTTCCGTATTCTCATTTGAAAGACCAGTATTTTGTCCTGCAATTGCGCCGTTTTCTCGGCGTCTTAACATTCTGTTGTTATCCTCTTCCTGGTTCCTCCTTTTGTGTGTTTTAGCCACCAGTTCGACTAGGGATAGGCTTAAAGGCATCAGTAAGTGAATCAATTGTGCCAATTGGCCTATAAACTTCCTTGTTTGGCCAGTAGTGTCACGCTGATCCATTCCTTCACTGTTCGAGCTCGTGTCTCCTTCCATGGCAAGAAATAACCAAGAAATCCACCAAAATTTCCAAAAAGGGCAAAACAGTCACTAATAAACAAAGAAATAGACCCCAGAAGGTGCACAATAAAGCGTTCAGACAGTCCGGTTTTGCACGATTTATTCCGAGTGTTCACTCCACAGTAAACTCATATAACGCTCAATCTAACAGATACATTTTCGTTTTAAAACTTAAGATGTGGGCTGGTCTTAATACAATTCCTATTTATACAAGTTTAAACTAAAAACATCCAATCAACCACTTAATATTAAATGAGACCTAATTTAAAATATGTGACCTATAAACTCGATAGGGCAAAATGTTTTTATTAATCTAAAACCTTTTTAAAACAGTATTCCATTATAAAAACAAATTGAAACAGGAATAAATGTTTTATACATATATATATATATATATATATATATATATATATATATATATATATATATAAAATTTAAAAATAATGACATTTCTTTGCTACTTACAAATCATAAAACCTTTGTGTTAAACTGGGTTGTAGTACCATCTTGTGGTAAAAAATAAATTACAATGAACCCTATACATAGTACATGCATTAAAAATCTTATGACAAGTTGTAAATCATAAAACCTTTGTATTAAACTATGTTATAGTACCATCTTGTGATGAAAGAATGAATTAAAATGACCCTATACATAGAACATACATTAAAAAAACTTTGTGACAAGCTGTACAAAAACATCACTTATAAAAACAAATAAAGCAAAATTAATGAAAGGAGGAACCAGGAAGAGGATAATAATAGAATGTTAAGACGCCGAGAAAAGGGCGCAATTGCAGGACAAAATACTGGTGTTTCAAATGAGAATACGGAAATGGAGTTTCAACGAACACCAGCTGCCTTGAGGCAAACACAGGATGATGGACACATTAATATTAATACCAGCCCTTCTATTCGGTTAGGGCAGGAATTACGTTCGACAACAAACAATAATGACTGTAGTAACTTCAACCTTAAAGAATGGCTTCAGGTTAGTTTTTCTAAAAATTTCAAAGATAAAAAAGTAAACTTAGGCCAACAACTGATTATTTTAAAAATCAATTAGATAAATTTGAGAAATTGTTGTGTGAATATAAATCATTGGGTATAGAAAACAGTTACTTGAATGAATGCATTTCTGAGAATATTGTCCCAAAGGGACTAAGGATATGTAAATATCCAAATAATGTAGTCCCTGGGAGTGCATTTCATCAGGAATTAATTGTGATTTTTAATAGATGCGGGCTGGAAGTTTTAAAAAGTATGATTGATGAGAACAATAGAGTAAAATGTGATTTAATGAAAGAAATAGATAATTTAAATGACAATATTAAAGGACCACTACGGGAAAACATTTAAAAAGATATATTTTTTAACTTTTCCTTAAGTTTGGCTCATTGCAAACCTGTATGCACCAGATAGAAGTAGTTACTAGTATTTTTATTCAGTTTGTAACCCTGACTTACCTCCTGGGGGCAGACATCCTGATGAGAGTTTGTTGTGTTCTAACACTGTGAGTCCAATACAGTGCCCATAGCTGGGCTGTCATAAGACTTCCATTCACTTAGAATGGAAGAAGAGGAAAGAGCAGCTAATTTTGACAGGCCTCAGTAAAAGTATCATTTACTGTCACACAGTGCCTTTTACAAATGTGTTTGCTTACGATGTGTTACACATTATGTGAAAAAAATTTCCAGAACTACCAGCTCATTGCTGAGATAAAAGACTTTATTTAGACATTCAACACTGATCTGCTTCAGTTGCTTCTCAAGTTACTCCTCCCATGTTCCAAACCTCAGCTAGAAGAGATTCACATTTCCTGCCCTGCTAAGTACAGCTAATTTGAATGACAATACACATCAAACAGAGCTGCTTGCAGTCAGCCAGGTGTGCCTCTGAAACTGTTCCCTCATCTCTCTCCTTACTGCTATCATCTGAATAGCACTTTCATAGTAAGTCATGGTATAAATATGCTGTTAGCAAACTTTAATGTAAAGGTGTCTAAATATTCCTCTGAACATGCCCGTAACATACGCAGATAACAATTAATCTGGGCAACTATCCGATTTAGCCATGACTGCAAATTCATACTCTAACCAAAATGAATATTTATATTTGCCTTACACAAAATTGCAGTCCTCTGCATTTTTATCCATTAGACATGCCACTAATGTGTCCTTCTGTTTGTAGTTACTACTGCTGTTGTGCGCACATATTCATTGCTGGTATGTTTTTTTTTAAGCAGCTTAGTATATTCTTTACTTCATGCTATGCACTGCCCACTCTCACTGTTCGACAGTGTGCATACTGTTTCTTTTGCAGGTTGCCACAACATGCTTTTATATTCATCAATATACAGAAATTAATACTTTTCCCCAAGAAGCCATGTAAACCAGACTGCCTCAAACAGTATGCTTTACACAAGTCTTTTTTTTTTTTGTAATCATGACTGTTGCAATTTAATTATCATATGAATTTAGTTCTTGCAGAAGGGATCAACCATGAGGGGCCCTTTATCCCAGGAACATCAACAGCTGTCCACAGTTTGTAGGATTATACACAAACAAACACCAAGTCATGGGTATAACGGGGCTGGGTATGGCTTTGGCTTCATTAAAAAAAGGGGTGCAAAGGGCAAACTATGGGTTTTAAATAACTGAGCTAAAACATTAAAGTAATTGCAAGCCATCAAATGTACAAACAGCCTATGGCAACAATAAAGCATTCAAAAATAAGACATTCTGTAAAGTTAGTATATAGAGCAATTGTGTAGATAACACACCTTTCAGCTATCTTCCCATCTACAAGTGCTTAACTTGTGAAGCCTGATGAATAACTGAGTCTGCCTTTCAGAACAGGATGGGACAAGATGAGCTAACAGTTATCATGCTGAGGAGATGAATTCATTATGCAGACATCATGACTCCTCAGTGATGAACTTCAGTTGACTGTTTAACTACAGAACATGAGGAAGGTAAGATGCATATGCATGGGGACCCTAAGTGACAGACCGTGGCTTAGCATATTCATGGGAATCAACAGCATCAGATGTGGTATGAGCAGAGTCATTTAGTAAACAGGTTTTTAAACCAAAGAAAAAGTACACATCAATTACCTAGTTCTTCTGTCACCAAGCAGTTACATTTAAGCATACACAGCTCACCAGAAAGTAGCTACAATCAAATGAACAGCCATATTTCTGAAATTACTATTATACCATCTGACTTTACATTACTGGTTTCCTTACAGGAATACCAGACTGTTTATGAAAATCACAAAGCAAGGCACGTCAACAATGGATGGCAGGCATTATGGGTGACACTGAATATTGTTCACACCATACTGTGGCACTTTTGCACAACTGGGCAATATACTAAAGTGCAGTCATCAGAACTCCCCTTCTCTCTGCATCAGACTATATAGCAGTGTCACCGTGGCTTCCAGGTACAGTTTGTAGCACAATGTGCAAATGTCAGGTATGCACACTTTCTGAGAAATTCTTCTTCCCGACAATGAATGCATAGACATGCACCCCTTATCTGGAATGTGTTAGATGAAGTGAAGTCACTGCTGTGTATTTGTGCATACTTGACCACCTGTAATGCATTACTAAAATCATGTGAAGCACCACTGGAAACCCCTTTCATCAGCACTGTCACTGTAAGTCCATCAAATCATGTATAACAACCTGGCATCAGTTTCTCTAATCACTGATGACAGCTGGGCAAGAACAGTTAGGGAGAAAAGATATGACCATTGGTTATGTGCATAGTTCTCACTGTACATTTATAATGTCTTCTACCCTCACTTTATATTTGCAAGATATTTCTTCCTTTTAAGATATCACCATGCTTCCTTTTTTTGGTGCAAACAAAGGTAGGTGTTAAATAGCAATTTTATTGCTTACTCCTGTTAACTTTAATCCACTACCAAAAACAAAGATTAGGGTAAGGTTTGAATGCACTCTATAAAGCATGTATGTGCACCCTATTGGCTGGGTGCCTCTCATAAAACTCAGCAGCCATATGTCAATAAGCTAATGGATAGCCAGTCTGTAGTTACCCATTCTGGGTTATCTTTAGCAGCTGTGTTGAGCTACAGCTGACTGCATAACCAACAAACCTGCGAAAAATTACCTGTCAATTGCTACTCATTGTAGGTTCACTGACAGGACGCAGTTTAGAAATGATAAACATGATGCAATGAAGGTTGGACATACACTGTTTCCAGGGGACAAGATAGATGTGTATTGCAGCCAAGGCACTTGTCTTGGGATCCACAGTCTACTTCTCTGTAGGAGAACAGGCTAGAAATGCTCTGTGAACTGTGGTAAGAGAAAGGGTTCAGAAGGCAGTGACTGTTTGACTAAGTGACAGACTCATGCCAATCAGACTCCAGTGTAATGATAGTGCAGTACTCATAATTTCATCATATACCCCACTGCCGAGTTGTGACAGTGAGCAAAAGAGTGCAGCCAGACATCAGTTTACAAGACCTACTAGATAAAGCCAGACATCATGAATCGGTTTAGATAATGGGTGACGTGAATGCACATATTGTGACAGAAAAAGGAAGTCAGGACTGCCTGGTTCCACATTGCTGGGGCAACAGGAACAATGGAGAGGCCATTCTAGACTTCTGTCTTGCAAATGGCTTAATAGTAGCCAGCACATGCTTCATTAAGAGACTGTCACAAATTCACGTAGACGAGTGGCCTATATCCAACTTAGGTAAAGTTCCCCTAGTGAGTATAGGGTACTGGGTAATGAACATAGATTGCATAGTCTTCCTCAGCGAAACAGGTGGCCCACAGCATAAACTACTGTTTTCCGCCATCAGCTGCAAGCAGTGGGCAAAGAGGGTGCTAAGGTCAACAGAGACCAGGGTGAAGAAAGACCAGGAAGTTGACTGGAGATAAATTATGACAGTTCAAGTATTCAGTCATGCCTCCACCTCCCTAAGTTGTGGTGGAAATATGTCTACAGGAAGAAAGGCAGCACCTTAAAACAGCATGTGTCAGGACTACCGAACAGAGTTGTGGCCTGTCCATGTATGTCTATAAGGTACATTAGGAAAGCGTGTGATGTAATGCAGCAGTCCAGGATCTCCACGAAAGAAATACAGAGTGTAGAAAGAGTGGGAGATTGGATTGACCACCCAACCTAGGAAAGAATGGAGGTTGACTAACAAGGTAAGGAAGGAGATGCATTAGCACAGAAAGGTGCATTGAAGGCACTCTACCAGCTACTGCAAAGAGACTCTGTAGTTGTCACAAAGACACTACATCACATTGCAAGGCCAATACATCCAGATAAAGAAAATAGACAGATATTTCATAAGGACTGGCGAAAACAACAAGCTCACCATTCCACAGGACATCCAAAGGCAGACTGAGGGAGTACTTACAGCAGATTAACAATCACATTAACCCCACAGATGCTGTACTTCCCTAGAAACAGGCTACTGTAGAGACTAACAGGATACCATCCTGGAAGAAGAAAGACTTTCACTAAGGGAAATAAAGTCAGGGAAAGCAGAAGGCTCAGTAGAGGTCACAGTGGATATTTTACAGATGCTGGCTGCAGCAGGGCAGAATTGGCTCCTGAAGTTACTTGTAGCAGCGTGGAGAGAAAGGTGTACCCCAGGTGAGTGTCGAAAAATCATACTTGTGCCAGTTAACAAGAACAAATGGGACATCCACAACTGTGATCCATGCAGAGGCATCATACTGCTGTCACCTTACATGAAAGTTATGGAGAGGGTGACTCATAAATGGGTAAGCAGGGTAGTACAATGTAGTAAGGGTGATGAGCAGTTCATATTCAGATCAGGATGCAGCCTAACTGACCTGATGTTTGCAGTGACACAGTTGCTAAGAAGCTAGAGATGAGGAAAGAGTAGTGCTACCTAAGTAGAAGGACCCAATGACTCAAGTACAACCAGTGTTCTGTGTCACATCCAGGGCAATCGATGCACCCGTAAGTGGAGCTGCTTTTCTCTGTAATTCTGACTAAGTTATAGAACATCCTAAATTGCCAGTCACTAATACCAGTTAGTAATTTTTCTAGTGGGAAAGACCCCACAATTCCCTTTCTGGCTAATGAGGTGGTGCAGATGGAAGTGGTGCAGTTCCCTGGTTACAAATCATATTACCCATAATTTATCTTGCTCAAGTTTTGTCATTTTTCATAGCTGTAGGTTTGAGGTGACCGGCATCTATTTAAGGGCAAACCCTTGATGTCCTCTAGCATTCCACAATGATGATGCATCACTTAGTTAAAAAAAATTTAAAAATAGCATTTCTTATTGACTTTATGCAAACATTATTTGGACTGACAAACTGTACTTACCTCTTATTCACTAAAGCTAGTAGGTGACATCTGAGGATTTTGTCTTGAGAATTTTTTCTTGTGCATACCATGGCAACACAAGCCATTAAATGATAGCTAACATATTTATGTAGTGAGCCATTAGCTGGACAGCAATTTTGGGCATGGGTAGAGGAAGTGCAAAACAATTATCTCAATACTGAAATGTGCATCCCCTGTAGTAAATCTAGTTGTATACATTTTTTTTTTTTTTATATAACTGATCATGCCTGTCTTCCTGAAGTCAAGGACCAATGAGTCTAAACCTAAGTAAGTTGCACATAAAAAGTGTGTGTGTGTGTGTGTGTGTGTGTGTGTGTGTGTGTGTGTGTGTGTGTGTGTGTGTGTGTGTGTGTGTGTGTGTGTGTCTAAATGAATACACAAGTGCCTACGATGCATTACTTCTATTGCTTCATATGAACTTTTTTTTTTTAAGAAACAATACTTGCTAAAAAGTAAAGCACGTGTACATGTTGGCTTTTCACTCATCAATGTATCATTTTGTGGCTGTATATATACCATTAATAAAAAATAAACATATGGAAAAAAAATCTGTTGTCATCCTCAGTGAGTATTCTTTTTGGTTTTACACTGCTATAGAAATGTTTTTTTATGACTTGCATCTCTCTTAGTCTAACTGTACAAGCAGCAATGAGTTTAAACTTAAAACAGCCACACATATAAAATGTGTATGTGTAACTTTGTACACACACACACACACACACACACACACACACACACACACACACACACACACACACACACACACCTTAAAAAATATTAGCTGCTATTAACTAATGCATATGTTCTGGAAACACAAAACGGTAAGTAGTACATTTTCTCTGGATTTTCTCTCTTGAGTATATCATTCCATTTCTGTAGCTGCTTTTACTCGAACACAATAATAACGTATAACAAAATCCCTTCCAGTCGTGAGTGATTATAATTTGGTGGTTTTACAAAATCTGTTTTACTACTTCCGTGCTTCTTAGGCTTAACTGTACTATATTCTTCTAGAACTGCATACATGTGCCTTCATTGGCAGTCTTACACAGAGTATTAACTGAACAGTTACATTTTATTATTAATGCATTAGACCATGGCTATTCTCCTTTGGGTGTTGTCTCCTGGCTGCCATCTGTAAATGTGTTGTTCAGGTAGGGAGCACACACACACACACATATATATACATATTATACACACACACACACACACACACATGCGCGCGCACACACTAACCTAAATCACTAACACATTTTATCTGTATATATATATATATATAAAAATGTGAAGGCCAGTGAGCACAGGCACATCAACAAAGGAAATGTGATGACTACACTCATTAGTATTATACACAAACATGAACCCATATGTACTACAGGGGTGGGCTAAGACTGCATCAAAAGAAAGGATTACAAAGGGCAAAGTCTCAGTTGGAAAAAAGCTGAGCAGTAACATCAAATACAGCCAAGCCTGCAATTGTACAACCAGCCCATGGCAGCAGCACTGCATAAATACAAAGATTATAAGATTTTCTCTAAAGTTAAAGACAAATCAGTTATACAGATAACACACCTCTCAGGTATGTTAGTATCTACAAGTGCATAACTTGTGAAGCCTGGCGAATAACTATGAGTCTGGCTTTCAGTACAGGAAGGGGCAAGCTGAGCTAACAGGTATCATGCTGAGGAGATGAATTCATTATGCAGACATCACGGCTCCTCAGTGTAACTTCAACAGAAGGTGAAGGGCATGTGAATGGATATTCATGGCAACCCTAAATGACAGACAATGGCTGTGCATCTGGTTCACATTATTACATCTCTGCTTTACCCTTGGGGCTATGCATTGCTCCAACAGTGTCCACAACATGTAGATCTCCTGACAGTGTTTTACAGACATTAGGGTTA
>NC_056743.1:1554821003-1554878503 GCF_019279795.1 Protopterus annectens
TCCTCATAAAATGTTTGTTTGAAAAATGACTGAGGATTGTGTCAGCTACATACACAGACATGAATTTCATAGCTCAGACTTCATTTCCTTTCCAAAAATGCATACTAATACAAATCCTGGTATTTATAACAACTTTAATTTAGTAGGTTCATAGATTAGTACTCAGGCTAACTGCCCATGAGCCCAGCCAGTTACCCTCCATGTGAGAATCAAAACCATGTACTCAGCCTGTAAGAAACACCTTAACCATTATGTCACTTTGCACCAAACTATAGCTGTTATTGTCCACTATTTATACAGAAACATATTTATTTACGTATTTATTTTGTTTATTTGTTTTCACCAGGAAAGTCCAACTGGAGTTACATGTCCATTTTCAGCTGGAGGCTTTGGGGAGAAAAAGCTACAATCATTTTAAGCAGAGTTGCTGCTACTGAGATTTGCTGTTCCTACACATCAACTGGACATAAGCCGATTTCTACATTTCCTTCATTTTATTGTGGTTGTTATAAATTTCCCTGGGGACTGATTCTCTCAGATTCAGCCTCTGTTGAAACTGGTCTTGTGTGCGTCTGAAGCCCTGCACTAGTTGTTAAACTGCACTGAAATTCCTTAAGCGTTAATTAGCTTGGGGGGTTTTCTTGATAACTCTTAAAACCTGTTGGTTATATTCTGGTAATCATTTAAGTAGAGTTGTTGCTACTGAGATTTGGTTCGCATACATCAACTGGACATAAGCTGATTTGCCATATTTCCTTCATTTTATTGTGGTTGTTATAATCTGGGGACTGATTTCTCAGATCTAGCTCTGCTGAAACTGTCTTGTGTGTGTAAAGTGTCTGAAGCTCTCCAGCACTAGTTGTTAAACTGCACTGAAAATTCCTCATGTTAATTTTATTTAAAGTTTCTGATAACTTTTAAAACCTGTGTTGGTTACACTTGGTAATTATTTTGGGCAGAGTTGCTGCTACTGAGATTTGGTCTGCATACATCAACTGACATAAGCTGATTTCCAAGTATATTTCCTTTCCATTTTATTGTGGTTGTTATAACTGGGGACTGATTTCTCAGATCTAGCCTCTGTTGAAACTGGTTCGGTGGGTGTGTGTCTGAAGCTCATGCACTAGTTGTTAAACTGCACTGAAATTCCTTTTAAGTATAATTAGTTTGGGGTGGGGGTTTGACAACTTTAAAAACCTGTGTTGGTTACATCTCTGGTAATCATTTTAAGTAGAGTTGTCAAGCAATGATTTGGTCTGCACATCAACTGGACATAAGCCAGACGAAGTATATATTTCCTTTCCATTCTTATTGTGGTTGTTATAACTTGGGGACTGATTTCTCAGATCTTAGCTCAAGGAAACCGTCTCGGTGTGTGTCTGAAGCCTGCACCAGTTGTTAAACCGCACTGAAAATTCCTATGTTAATTAGCCAGGGTTTTCTGATAACTTTTAAAGTCCTGCTGGTTACATCTCTGGCAATCATTTTAAGTAGAGTTGCTGCTACTGAGATTTGTCTGCACACTCAACTGGGAAGCAAGCTGATTTAAGTATATTCTCCTTCATTTTATTGTGGTTGTTATAACTTGGGGACTGATTTCTCAGTGATCTAGCTCTTGTTGGAAACTGTCTTGTGTGTGTGTCTGTGCCTGCACTAGGCTGTTAAACCGGCACTTGAAATCTTTGGGCGTTAATTAGCTGGGGGCTTGACAACTTTAAAACCTGTGTGTTGGTTACATCTCTTGGTAATCATTTTAAGTAGATGTTGCTACTGAGATTTGTCTGCATACATCAACTGGACATAAGCTGATTTAAGTATATTTCTTCATTTTACCAGGCTATATAACTTGGGACTGATTTCAGATCTAGCTCTGTTGAACCAACTTGTGTGTGTGTCTGAAGCTCTGCACTAGCTGTTAAACCGGTACTGAAATTCATGTTAATTTCAGCTTGGGGTTGACAACTTTAAAAACCTGTGTTGGTTAAGACATCTCTGGTAATCATCGTACAGAGTTGCTAAGTACGAGATTTGTCTGGTATACATCAACTGGACATAAGCTGACGAAGTATATTTCCTCATTTTATTGTGGTTGTTATAACTTGGGACTGATTTCTCAGATTCAGTCTGTTGAAACTGTCTTGTGTGTGTGTGCGTCTGAAGTTTCATAATTAGTTGTTGGAACCGCAATTGAAATTCTCAAGTGTTAATTAGCTTGGGGGTTTGATAACTTTAAAAACCCAAAGGTTAGCATTCTGTAATCATTTGGGGCAGAGTTGTTGCTACCGTATCTATCTGCATACATCAACCGGACATAAGCTGACTTAAGTATATTTCTTCATTTTATTGTATTGTTATAACTTGGGGGACTGATTTCGTGATCTAGTTCTCATGAAACTGTCTTTGTGTGTGTGTGTCTGAAGTTTCAGTAATTAGTTGTTAACTGCACTAAATTCCTTTTAAGTGTTAATTAGCTTGGGGGTTTCTGATAACTTTAAAACCTGGTGTTGGTTACATCCTCTGCAATCATTTTAAGTAGAGTTGCTGCCACGAGATTTGTCTGGCATTAATCAACTGACATAAGCTGACGAAGCATATTTCCTTCATTTTATTGTGGTTGTTATAACTTTGGGGACCACTCTCATCACCTGCTTGGAAACTGGTCTTGTGCGGCAGTGTGTCTGAAGCCTGTACCAGTTGTTAAACCGCACACTGAAATTCCTAAGTGTTAATTAGCTTGTGCCTTTGATAACTTTAAACCCAGTTATTACATCTCTGTAATTCATTTTTAAGCAGAGTTGCTACTGAGATTTGTCTGCATACACTAACCGAGCATAAGCTGGACTAAGATATTTCCTTCATTTTATTGTGGTTGTTGCAACTTGGGGACTGGATTTCTCAGATCTAGCCCCATGGGAAACTGTCTTGTGTGTCTGAAGCCTCCGGCACTGCTGTTAAACTGCACTGAAATCTTTGCCAAGTTAATTATTTGGGGTTTGACAACTTTAAAACCTGTGTTGGTTACATCTCTGGTAATCATTTTAAGAGTTGTTGCTACTGAGATTTGGTTCAGCATACATCAACTGGGAGGCCAAGCTGATTTAAGTATATTTCCTTCATTTTATTGTGGTTGTTATAACTTCAGACTGATTTCAGATCTAGTCTCTGTTGAAACTGTCTTGTGTGTCCTGAAGTCAGACTCAGTTGTTAAACTGCGTACTGAAATTCCTTTATGTTAATTAGCTTGGGGGTTTTCGGATAACTTTTAAAAACCTGTGCTGGTTATGACTTGGGTAATCATTTACAGTGAAAGAGTTGCTGTTACTGAGATTTGTCTGCATACATCAACCGACAAGTAAGTTGATTTAAGCATATTTCCTTCATTTTATTGGTAGGTTGTTATAACTAGGGGACTGATTTCAGATTCAGCCTGCTGGGAAACCGTCTTGTAGGCAGTCTGAAGCCTGCACTAGTTGTTAAACTGCACTGAAATTTTTAAGTGTTAATTAGCCAGTTTTCTGACAACTTTAAACCCAGTTGGTTACATCTCTGGTAATCATTTTAAGTAGAGTTGTCGAGATTTGTCTGCATACATCAACTGGAAGTTGATTTATATATTTCTCTCATTTCATTATTGTGGTTGTTAGTAACTTGGGGGACTGATTTCAGATCGCTTCTGCTGAAAACCTCTCTTGTGTGTGTGTCTGAAGCTCTGCACTAGTTGTTAAACTGCACTGAAATTCCTTTAAGTGTTAATTAGCTTGGGGGGTTTTCTGATAACTTTAAAACCTGTGTTGGTTACATCTCTGGTAATCATTTTAAGTAGAGTTGCTGCTACTGAGATTTGTCTGCATACATCAACTGGACATAAGCTGATTTAAGTATATTTCCTTCATTTTATTGTGGTTGTTATAACTTGGGGACTGATTTCTCAGATCTAGCTCTGTTGAAACTGTCTTGTGTGTGTGTCTGAAGCTCTGCACTAGTTGTTAAACTGCCCTGAAATTCCTTTATTTAATTGTGGGGTTTTCTGATAGTTTAAAACTTTGGTTATCTCTGGTAAATTTTAAGTAGTTGTTACTGGGTTTCCTTAATAATGGACATAAGGATTTGTAATTTCCTTCTTGTTTTCTGGTTATATATACTTGGTGATTTCTAGATCTAGTTTGTTGCTCTATGGAATCTGCATAGTTATAACTTCATATATTCGTTATTTAATTGTGGGGGTTTTCGATAACTTGTTGAAACTGTTTTTCTCTGTAAACTTCAGAGTTGTACTACTAATTTCCATAATTAATGGACTAGGTTTTAAGTAATTTAAACCTTTTGGTATTTATAACATTTTGGTGATTCTGTACATTTGAATCTGCTAATTGTCTGACATACTGACTAAGTATTTAACTCATTAATTTCCTTTATTTAATTGTGGGGGTTTTCTGATAACTTAGATGAATTGTTACTCTCTGGTTGAACTTAAGTAGTTGTTAACTGAAATTCCTTAAATTTAAATGCTAGGTTTTTGTAATTTAAACCTTTTTGGTATTTATAACTTTGATGATTTCTGTACATTTGAATCTGCTAATTGTCTGACATACTGACTAAGTATTTAACTCATTAATTTCCTTTATTTAATTGTGGGGTTTTCTGATAACTTAGATGAATTGTTACTCTCTGGTTGAACTTAAGTAGTTGTTAACTGAAATTCCTTAAATTTAAATGCTAGGGATTTAGTAATTTAATTCTTGTTGGTTATCTTGGACTATTTAGTACTGCTCTTGAGATTGTCTGTCTTTGAATCTGCATAGTATTAAACTACTTTAATTCTTTAGTTTAATTGTGGGGGTTTTCTGATCTTTAAAACTGTTTGGTTATCTCTGAAACTTAACTAGTTGTAGCACTGAAATTCCTTATTAATGGACTAGGTTTTTAAGTAATTTAAACCTTTTTGGTTATTTATAGCTCTGTTGAAACTGTCTTGTGGTCTGAAGCTCTGACTAGTTGTTAAACTGCACTGAAATTCCTTTAAGTGTTAATTAGCTTGGGGGTTTTGATAACTTTAAAACCTGTGTTGGTTACATCTCTGGTAATCATTTTAAGTATTTTGAGTTGCTGCTACTAGATTTGTCTGCATAACAATGGACATAAGCTGATTTAAGTATATTTCTTATTTTATTGGGTTTATCTGGGCTGATTTTCAGATCTAGTCTGTTGACTTTGTGTGTTTGAAGCTCTGCACTAGTTGTTAAACTTAATTTTAATTATTTGGGGGTTTTCTGATAACTTTAAAACCTGTGTTGGTTAACTCTGTTAATCATTTTAAGTAGTTGCTGCTACTGAGATTTGCTGCTACATCAACTGGACATAAGCTGATTTAAGTAATTCTTCATTTTATTGTGGTTGTTATAACTTGGGACTGATTTCTCAGACTAGCTTTTGAAACTGTCTTGTTTTGTCTGAAGCTCTGCACTAGTTGTTAAACATGACTAATTATTTTTGTGTTAATTAGCTTGGGGGTTTTGATAACTTTAAAACCTGTGTTGGTTCATTCTGGTAACATTTTAAAGAGTTCTGCTACTGAGATTTGTCTGCATAATCAACTGGAATAAGCTGATTTAAGTATATTTCCTTCATTTTATTGGGTTATTTAATGAGTTTCTAACTGCTTTGAAACTGTTGTGTGTGTGCAAGCTTGCACTGTTGTTAAATCCGAAATTCCTTTAAGTGTTAATTAGCTTGGGGGTTTTTAATCTTTAAAACCTTGTTGGTTACATTCTGGTAATCATTTTAAGTAGAGTTTGCTCTGAGATTTGATTACATCAATTGACATAGATTTAAGTATATTTCCTTCATTTTATTGTGGTGTTATAACTTGGGGACTGTTTCTTAATGCTCTTTGAAACTGTCTGTGTGTGTGTCTAAGCTCTGCACTGTTGTTAAATCACTGAAATTCCTTTAAGTGTTAATTAGCTTGGGGGTTTTTGATAACTTTAAAACCTTGTTGGTTACATCTCTGGTAACATTTTAAGTAGAGTTGCTGCTACTGAGATTTTTCATAATATACATAGATTTAAGTATATTTCCTTCATTTTATTTGGTTGTTATAACTTGGGGACTATTTCTCAGATCTAGCTCTTGAAACTGTTTGTGTGTGTGCTGAAGCTCTGCACTGTTGTTAAACTGCACTGAAATTCCTTTAAGTGTTAATTAGCTTGGGGGGTTTTCTGATAACTTTAAAACCTGTGTTGGTTACATCTCTGGTAATCATTTTAAGTAGAGTTGCTGCTACTGAGATTTGTCTGCATACATCAACTGGACATAAGCTGATTTAAGTATATTTCCTTCATTTTATTGTGGTTGTTATAACTTGGGGACTGATTTCTCAGATCTAGCTCTGTTGAAACTGTCTTGTTGATCTGAAGCTCTGCACTAGTTTAAACTGCACTGAGAAATTCCTTTAAGTGTTAATTGGCAGGGGGTTTTGATAACACAAAACCTCTGTTGGTTACATCCCTGGTAATCATTTTTAGTAGAGTTACTGCTACTGAGTTTGTCTGCATACATCAGCTGGACATAAACTGATTTAGTATATTTCCTTCATTTTATTGTGGTTACGTTGCCATAACTTGGACTGATTTCTCAGATCTGGCTCTGTTGAAACTGTCTTGTGTGTGTCAATCTGAAGCTCTACTAGTTGTTGAAACTGCACTACGGAAATTCCTTTAAGTGTTAATTAGCTTGGGGAACTTTCACAGTAACTTTAAAACCTGTGTTGGTTTATCTCTGGTAATCATTTTAAGTAGAGTTACTGCTACTGATTGTCTGCATACATCAACTGGACATAAGCTGATTTAAATTATATTTCCTTCATTTTGTTGTTATAACTTGAGACTGATTTCTCAGATCTAGCTCTGGTAGAAACTGTCTTGTGTGTGTGTCTACCAGAGCTCTGCACTAGTTGTTAAAACTGCCGCAAGAAATTCCTTTAGTGTTAATTAGCTTGGGGGTTTCCCATTAACTTTAAAACCTGTGTTGGTTACATCTCTGGTAATCATTTTAAGTAGAGTTGCTGCTACTGAGATTTGTCTGCATACATCAACTGGACATAAGCTGATTTAAGTATATTTCCTTCATTTTATTG
This sequence comes from Protopterus annectens, assembly GCF_019279795.1. NCBI lineage: Eukaryota > Metazoa > Chordata > Ceratodontiformes > Protopteridae > Protopterus > Protopterus annectens. The sequence continues at coordinate 1,554,828,139 of NC_056743.1, forward strand.
TGGTTGTTATAACTTGGGGACTGATTTCTCAGATCTAGCTCTGTTGAAACTGTCTTGTGTGTGTGTCTGAAGCTCTGCACTAGTTGTTAAACTGCACTGAAATTCCTTTAAGTGTTAATTAGCTTGGGGGGTTTTTTGATAACTTTAAAACCTGTGTTGGTTACATCTCTGGTAATCATTTTAAGTAGAGTTGCTGCTACTGAGATTTGTCTGCATACATCAACTGGACATAAGCTGATTTAAGTATATTTCCTTTTTTTTGTGGTTGTAAATTTGGGCTGATTTCTCAGATCTAGCTCTGTTGAAACTGTTGTGTGTGTCTGAAGCTCTGCATAGTTGTTAAACTCACTGAAATTCCTTTAAGTTTATTAGCTTGGGGGTTTTCTGATAATTTAAAGGTTGGTTACATCTCTGGTAATCATTTTAAGTAGAGTTGCTGCTACTGAATTTGTCTGCATACATCAACTGGACATAAGCTTTAATTATTACTTCTTTTATTGTGGTTGTTATAACTTGGACTGATTTCAGATCTGCTCTTTGAAACTGTCTTGTGGTGTTCGACTCCACTAGTTTAAACTAGTACTTTTAAGTGTTAATTAGCTTGGGGGTTTTGATAACTTTAAAACCGTGTTGGTTACTCTTGTAATCATTTTAAGTAGATTGCTGCTACTGAATTTGTCTGCATACATCAACTGGACATAAGCTGTTTAATTATTTCCTTATTTTATTGTGGTTGTTTAATGGCTGATTTCTAATTCTTTTGAATGTCTGTGTGTGTGTCTGAAGCTCTTTTGTTAAACCTGAAATTCCTTTAAGTGTTATTAGCTTGGGGGTTTCTGATAACTTTAAAACCTGTTGGTTACATCTCTGGTAATCTTTTTATGTAGAGTTGCTTCCTACTGAGATTTGTCTGCATACATCAACTGGACATAAGCTGATTTAAGTATATTTCCTTCATTTTATTGTGGTTGTTATAACTTGGGGACTGATTTCTCAGATCTAGCTCTGTTGAAACTGTCTTGTGTGTGTGTCTGAAGCTCTGCACTAGTTGTTAAACTGCTCTGAAATTCCTTTAAGTGTTAATTAGCTTGGGGGGGTTTCTGATAACTTTAAAACCTGTGTTGGTTACATCTCTGGTAATCATTTTAAGTAGAGTTGCTGCTACTGAGATTTGTCTGCATACATCAACTGGACATAAGCTGATTTAAGTATATTTCCTTCATTTTATTGTGGTTGTTATAACTTGGGGCTGATTTCTCAGATCTAGCTCTGTTGAAACTGTCTTGTGTGTGTGTCTGAAGCTCTGCACTAGTTGTTAAACTGCACTGAAATTCCTTTAAGTGTTAATTAGCTTGGGGGGGTTTCTGATAACTTTAAAACCTGTGTTGGTTACATCTCTGGTAATCATTTTAAGTAGAGTTGCTGCTACTGAGATTTGTCTGCATACATCAACTGGACATAAGCTGATTTAAGTATATTTCCTTCATTTTATTGTGGTTGTTATAACTTGGGGACTGATTTCTCAGATCTAGCCTGTTGAAACTGTCCAAAAGTGTCTGAAGCCTGCACCAGTTGCCAAAACCGCACTGAAATTCCTCAAGTGTTAATTAGCTTGGGGTTTCTGATAACTTTAAAACCTTTGTTGGTTACACTTGGGTAATCATTTTAAGTAGAGTTGCCGCTACTGACTATCTGCACACATCCACAAGCCCATCACATATTTCCATTTTATTGTGGTTGTTATAACTTGGGGACTGATTTCCAGATCCAGCCTGTTTGTTCCGTCTGAAACGTGTCTGAAGCTCTGTAATTAGTTGTTAAACTGCACTGAAATTCCTTTAAGTGTTAAATTTAGCTTGGGGGTTTCTGATGAAAACCGTTGGTTACATCTCTCGGTAATCATTTTAAGTAGAGTTGCTACTGAGATTTGTCTGCATACAACTGACATAAGCTGATTAAGTATGTTTTCCAGTTTTATTGTGGTTGTTATAACTTGGGACTGATTTCTCAGATCTAGCTCTGTTGAAATCTGTCTTGTGTGTGTCTGAAGTTTCTGCATTAGTTGTTAAACTGCCAGCAATTGAAATTCTCAAGTGTTAATTAGCTTGGGGGTTTTCTGATAACTTCTTTAAACCTGTGTTGGTTATATATCTCTGGTAATCATTTTACAGAGTTGCTTTTTCGTTACTGAGATTTGTCTGCATACATCAACTGACATAAGCTGACGGGTATATTTCTTCATTTTATTGTGGTTGTTATAACTTGGGGACTGATTTCTCAGATCTAGCTCTGATGAAACTGTCTTTGTGTGTGTCTGAAGCTCTGCACTAGTTGTTAAACTGCCTGAAATTCCTTTAAGTGTTAATTAGCTTGGGGGGTTTTTTGATAACTTTAAAACCTGTGTTGGTTACATCTCTGGTAATCATTTTAAGTAGAGTTGCTGCTACTGAGATTTGTCTGCATACATCAACTGGACATAAGCTGATTTAAGTATATTTCCGTCATTTTATTGTGGTTGTTATAACTTGGGGGCTGATTTCTCAGATCTAGCTCTGTTGAAACTGTCTTGTGTGTGTGTCTGAAGCTCTGCACTAGTTGTTAAACTGCCCGTAAATTCCTTTAAGTGTTAATTAGCTTGGGGGGTTTTCTGATAACTTTAAAACCTGTGTTGGTTACATCTCTGGTAATCATTTTAAGTAGAGTTGCTGCTACTGAGATTTGTCTGCATACATCAACTGGACATAAGCTGATTTAAGTATATTTCCTTCATTTTATTGTGGTTGTTATAACTTGGGGGCTGATTTCTCAGATCTAGCTCTGTTGAAACTGTCTTGTGTGTGTGTCTGAAGCTCTGCACTAGTTGTTAAACTGCACTGAAATTCCTTTAAGTGTTAATTAGCTTGGGGGTTTTTCTGATAACTTTAAAACCTGTGTTGGTTACATCTCTGGTAATCATTTTAAGGGTTAGAGTTGCCCCCGGCTAACTGAAAAAAAATTTTTGTTTCTTGGGGGGATTTTAACATCAAACCCCGGGACATTTTTAAGCCCGAAAAATTTAAAGGGGGGGAATTTAAAATTTTTTCCTTTCATTTTTCTCCACAGACCCTGGAAATTACCGCCCCATTAGCTTGACAAGCCTTATCTGCAAAGCCATGGAGAGGATCATAATGGAACTCATAAATAAAGACATAGGGAACTTGCAGACTTTGGATCCAACTCAGTTTGGCTTTGTCAAAGGCAGATCCTGCCTCTTAAACTTGGTTGACTTTTTCGAGACAGTCACCAAGGCCATTGATGAGGAAAGGCAGTCCATACAGCCTACCTCGACCTGGCAAAGGCCTTCGACACAATACCCCACTCAGGTATCATCGAAAAACTCATCAGCTTGAATGTAAACCCATACATCACAAGATGGGTTGCAAACTGGCTAAGTGACAGAACCCACAGGGTCAGAGTTGCTGGAGCCATGTCAGACTCAAAGCCTGTCACAAGTGGTGTCCCACAGGGCTCAGTCCTGGGTCCACTCTTGTTCGGCATCTACTTTTCTGAAGTACAAGCAAACACAGGAGGGTTATGGCTGACAAAGTTTGCAGATGACTGCAAACTGGGCGCCATAGTCGAAACACATCTGACACAGATATCCTCCAGAAGGGCCTCACAGAAATGGATAACTGGTGCCAGAGCCATGGCCTGAAGTTAAACGCCAAAAATGCATAGTCATACCCTTTGGGAAAAACAAGGCTACCCCTAGCTACCATATAGGTGGCAATCCACTGAGCACAGAAAAAGTCATCAGAGATCTGGGGACCCAGGTTGACAGTAGCCTTTCGTTTGACACTCATGTTGCTAAAGTAGTTAGGAAAACCTTCTATATCACCCACCTGATCATGAAGGGATTCACATCTAGATCAAGGGAGGTCATCGTCACCCTGTACTCATCACTTATTAGACCTATGATTGAGTACAATGCCCCGTTCGGAATGTATCTGACCAGACACCTGCTGCAGCTTGAAAGGCCCCAAAAGTTCCTCACCAAAAGGATAAAGGGTCTCAAAATATGTCTTATGCTGCCCGACTGAAAGAACTCCAGCTCTATTCAGTCTCATACCGCTTGCTCAGAGGTGACCTGTGCCTGACATATAAGGCCATGTCAAACCCAGATTTGATGAATATGCTTCACCTCAAAAATCTAGATCCCTCAGAACCACAAGGGCGGAGACTTAAACCTTGACACGGTTATAAATAGAACGTGCTGGAGGGACAGATTCATCACCCAGAGACTCCCTATGCTGTGGAACAAAATCCCGGTACATGTGAGGCAGAGCACCTCTCTGGTCTTGTTCAAGAGGAATCTTGACCAATGGATGGGAGATTGCAGATATACCCCAGGGATTACTTCAGCGTCACTGCTTGACAGAGGCACAGCAAAATGATAGGCATAGTTTTTATTCAAACTAAAGGGGTGGCGAAAGCCACATAACTATGGGCTAGGCTTATAAATGCCCTTGGGCAGATAGCCTAGTATGAACCTATGAACCTATGAACCTATGAAAGCAGAGTACAAATACATTAGGAACAATAGAAACATTTGAAATAAATAACTAAATAGACCTTGGCTACCAACTTGAAATCCCTCAAGTTATTCCACTCCTGTGGACATAACTACTTCAATGTACAGCTTGATGCTATCAAGAAGCTTCCTTTCCAGCACTTGTGTGATAAATTATGAAAATAAATAACCACTAGCTAATTTTTACATTTCAAAGAAACCCTTCAGTTATAACAATTTGTATTATTAGGCAACTCTTTATTCAACTCAATCCTTCTACTCTACCTGTGGTTTCCAGGCTTACTGAAGTCTTTAACCATAAGAAGATAAAGTTGAAGTCCCTAACAACAACAAAAAGTCAACCTGCTACTTTAACTACTGACCAGTTCAATAACACTTATTCTACAAAACTTCAATTACTTCTCTAACTGGGTCTATATTATGCTGCCAAAAGCTGTAAACAGCGTATACGGTAACATCGACCCATAAATCAGCGGAAACCCACTAATGCGAATGGCCAGGTCACCGATTTTTTTCCCGTAGGGGAAAAAATCGGTGATCCAACCAAACACTTAAAACCATCTAAACAACTACAAAGTGGGGGGGGCTATGTTCCCCACACCCCCACTAACTAAATATACCAACTCCAAGATTGCACTACAGTGGAGTAAAGAGCAAATCCATGTGAACGGCCAAGTGATTTTTTTCCCTAGAAAAAAAAAATCATTGACTTGTCATTTCTCGTTAGTGGGTTTTCACTGATTATGTGTTGATGTATATGCTGTTTACAGCTTTTAGCAACATGTAATATAGACCCTTCTAACTTTGCACTCTTCTAAAACAAAACTCCAGAAGTACAAGGAAAGTAAGCACCCCAGTTACAGAAATTAGAAACTGCAAGAAACACATATTCCTAATATCAGAAGGAAATACAGACACCCTAGGAGAGACTGCAAGAACATGGAAACTACACAACCGACATCCCAATTGATTGCCAGTGGGACTGTCATATCTTGAATGTGTTGTACAAGATTACTTGTAGCATGTTACTTTAAGATATACATTTTGCCAGCCCACAAAGGCAAACTGACAAGGAGTCACACACATGACAACCAGAGGGCCAAGTTAAGTCATAACATTCAGAAGATAAGACAACCAACTATGAAACCTTTCAGTAGGGACCACACTTTTGGTATGGACCACACATTTAGTATCTTTACTTGGTATCATACAGATTGCTCAGAGGTGATCTGTGTCTTGCTTACAAGGCAATATTGGACCCTGTCCTTCTAGAGATGCTCCATATCCATAAGTCTAACTCCACACGCATTACCCACTCAGTAGGCCTAAATCTAATGTGCGACATCAAAAAACCCTGCTGGAGAGACAGGTTTGTTTCCCAGAGCCTGCCCCATCTCTGGAACAGACTTCCCATACATGTCAAACAGATTACTTCGCTGACCCTATTCAAGTGCAACCTTGATGAGTGGATGGGAACCCCCAAATATGTCCCAGGGGTTACACCTTTTTACCTAATTGACAGGGCCGGCAGTTGGTGACTGAGGTTTCCTTGGCTAGGCTTGTAAGGACTCCAGGGCCATTAGCCTAGTAACCTCCTATGAACGGTATATGTGCATGTAGGTGAACTGCCCCTGTGAAAATACCATTTAAACCAATTTATTTTGGACTAGAAATACTACATGGGTGACCGTTTCATGACTAAGCAACCCCAGACTAAGCCTACATTCTCAATACTCCCAACTGAGGAAGACAGCCCATTCTGGCGTTCCATTTAGTTATCCATTCTTGCACCTTTATCTGAGCATATCCACCAACTCTTTTCTTGTAAATAAAAACTTGATGATTTAGTTAGCTTCTCTGCATGCAGACTATATACATGTTAAGCTCACATCCCTTATTTTCACTCCTGGTGTGAGGATCACACCCACTGAGCAGTATATCAAGAACATACAAGATAAGTTTGTTTGTTATTTTAAAAAAGTCTGATGCCTGAACTTACAAAGAGGTGGTGGAAATGAGGGCAGCACAGCTGGCAACTCCAAGTGCAAAAGCCATTACACTAACAATACTTTAATTAATGTAAAGCAGTGTAACAAGTACCATATGCTGTTGCAGATGCTTGTAACCAGGTAAAAGGTAAGATTGGTCGCATTCTGATGATGACTGCCGAATTAACTCAATAAAAATGGTTTTACAGTCTGTTCTCAAAAAAAAAGCAACTATTCCAAAAGTGCACTATTAGTTATACTCTTACATATAACTACACACCACCAATTATTACTACTTAACTTGGAGTATTAGCGCGAGCGTTTAAAAACTGTCCCTCTTTTGGGTCGCAAAACCATAGGCTTTGCCCGGATTTCTTGCTTGGAGAGGTGCAGCCCCATTTTTTTTTCAGATATCTTGAGCTTAGAGTTTGAGGGGTATATGCAAGCCTGTCTTTGCTGCTGCTGCTTCTGCCACTGATTGATAGCATACATACACACAAAACACACTTTGGTTCTCATTCACGCAAGCATGCATACACTCACACACGCACACTAAAACCAACACACAGATACCTATCTTTTCTTTTACTTTTCCACTCGCTAAACAGGAAAACCGCTGCTTAGCAAGTCTGAAATAACTCCTCAATCATCTCACTTGTACTGTCGTGCCAATATTACCAACTATTTTGTCTGTTTTTTTTTTTTTTAACCATGTTCCAGCCGCTGCCTTCATGATTATTTTTGCTGATACTTATTTTGGATTAAGGCTCTGTAATGCGATAGCTACTTAGCTATTAAAATAACGATCGCATTACAGAACCTTAATCAAAGATAAGAATCAGAAGAAATAAGCATTAAGACAGCTGGCTGAATGTGGTTAAAAAAACAGACAAAATAATTGGTAATGGTTTCTGTAATGCGAACATTACTTTAAAAACTAAAAACATCACGATCGCATTACAGAGCCTTACAAAACATTATTATGGATGGATAAGTGTACATGTAACTGTAATGGCAGTGGGGAATGCTAACACATACCCTATTATAAGAATAAAAATTGCTTGCAGGAGATTACCGACTTCTCACTCCTGCAGCTTCTAAGATCCTTCAACAAAACAGATGCACCTAGCAACTTCTGCCAGCAAAATAGTTCCCACAGATGCACAAGTTGGTCTTTCGATTGGCTGCAACAGCCATTTCAAAACTGTCTGATGACTATGAAATTAGCAGGGGCGTTGTCAGGATGAAAGGAATAGAGGAGGGTTATTTGTGGGTGGTCCTTGGGCAGCAACAGAGCAAACAGGGAGGAAAGACAAAGGGCGTTATTACTGAGCCACTGCAGCACCCCTACGAGCTGTAGAGCTCTGCGAGAATGCCACAGGCTTGAAGATGGATGAAAGTACCAGAGTCGTGAGTACAGGGAATAGAAAAAAAAAACAGTCAAAATTGCTAGTTTTTGCAGCACTGTATATAATTTGTAGTACAATAGTCAAACAATAAGGAAGAAAAACGTTTTTGAAATGAAGAAACTTCTGAGGAAGCACGTAGTGGTCCTTTAAGAATGACCTTAAGTTTGGAATTCCAGAAGAGAAGAAGAAATATTTTAAAATTAAGAAGGGAATTGATGGCCAATGTAGTGAATTGGTTCAAAGAAAGATAAAAAAAAAAAACTTGAAAGGGATTTGACAGAATACAAAAATAACTCTAGTTACCCTATGCCTCGGTCCAGATCTAGATTCTGGTTAAGTGAACAGGCAAGTTTTAGGGAAGAAGAAACACATAATCAACACTTAAGGGAGGAAGAACATGTAGGTGATCTGAATGATTTCAATGAATACCTCCCACTGCGGAGGTTAGAGAGACTCAGGAATAAAAATAATTTTCAACAAAATGATTATTGTTCAAATTTTCAGGGGGGAGCAAGAAGGGGGAGGGGGAGGTACTAAGTGGAGAAAGTACCACCAGCCCCAACTTGGAAGAGGAAGACATCATTCAAGATACCAGCAACCCCTACAGATTTATTAAAGTTGATTTTAGCATATATAATTTTAGTTCTATTAAGCTACAAGATGAACATTTTAGCTTGTTATCCGGGGTATGAAATTTATACCCCTTAGAAAAGGAGAGCTCACAAAGATTTTATTAGATATTAAAACATTCCTAAGAAAAATTAACCTGCAAATTCTTTTAAATCAGGAAATTGGACCAAAACCAAATAATTTAATAAAAAAAGAGCACATTTAACCCTCCACTACAACCTCAAATAAAAAAATATGAAAATCTGGTAGAAAATGAAATTAGAAACAATTTTGATAAAGTGAGATGTAAAAGCAATTTAGATACAGGTGAAAATAAAATCTTAACAGAATTAAGGAAAGATGTAAATATACGAATCATAAAACTGGACAAATGGGGTGGGATGGTTTTAATGGATGCTGTTATGTATGAAGGCAAAATGAACGACATCCTAAGGGATCCTAGTAGGTATACTAGTAGCTCTAGAAACAAAATCAATATAGCCTACAGGAGAATTGATAGTCTTGGAAGATTTATTTACAGAAGGTCTTATTGATAGTAAAACGCTGAGGTACTTAAAAGTGGAAAAACCAAGAATACCAACCATATTTGGGATCCCTAAAATACATAAGGATGAGATGGATCCACCATTAAGACCCATTGTTTCAGCAGAAGGTTCAAAAACCCTACCATTGGCAAAATACGTAGACTCAAAGCTAAAAAACATATGGTTAAAACATAATAATATTCTCTGGGATTCATGGGACTTCCTTAGAAGTGTGAAACAAGATCTATATACAGATAATATGTATTTTCTTACTATAGATATCATTGATTTATTTTCCTGTATTCCACATGAGGAAGGTAAGATAATGTTAGAAGAAATAATATTTGAGGATGGTAGTTTAACACGTGATGAGTGTATAGTGATTCTGCAATTAGTGGACTTGGTTCTAAAGTATAATTTTCTTTACTTTAAGGGTGAGTTCTTCCATCAAATCAAAGGTGTAGCTATGGGTGCAGCATGCGCACCAACATACGCAAACTTAATTTTAGCAAAATGGGAAGAAAAGTGGGTACTTGATTCTATATATAACCAAAAATGGATATTATATAAAAGATTTTTGGATGATATTTGTATTTTTTTGGAAAACATCTAAAGAAGAAATTCCTGATTTCATTAAATTTTTGAACAACAGTACAGGCTTCTTGAAGTTCACATACAACATAGACAATGCAAAACTATGTTATTTGGACATAGCGATATATAAGAAAAATAAAAAGTTTAATTCAAAAGTATACAGGAAAAGTACCTATTCAAATTCCTATTTGCATTTTAATAGTGCTCACCCTGTACACCGGAAAAGAAGTTTGGTTAGGGGTCAATATATTAGATCATCTAGAATGATATCAGATATGGAAGATTTTATAGATGAAATGAAAACCTTGAATCACATGTTTAAAAAAAGAAACTACCCTAATACTTTAATTGAGGAAGTGGAGAAAGAAGTCTTGGAGGGTAGAGCAGGTAAATTTCACCCAATTTTAGGGTGTAGTGAGGAAAGCATTGAACAACAAAATAAACTTGATGAGAATTTTAATAGGGCCTTGGTAATGGAGTTTAATACAAGTTCCACTCTAGTAAAAAATATTATAGAAAAGGAATGGAATAGATTTACCACCATTACAGACCTAGATAAAATAGCGAAGGAAAAGCTAAAAGTAGTTTATAAAAATTCTTGTAGCCTAAAGAACTTGTTAGAAAGGAATTATACAGGGAGTACAGGAAACAAGAACAAAAGAAGAAAAGGAACATTCAAATGTGGGCATTGCGCCCAGTGTCCTTACATTGTCAATAAAGAGACAGTATATTTAGAAAGCAGGAAAATAGTCTTAGAGGGCAAAGAATATAATAATTGTGAAGACATGGGGATAGTGGAACTGGCAAAGTGTGTTCATTGTCAAGCATTTTACATGGGAAAGACAGAACGCAGATGAAAAAGAATTTATGAGCATATGTATGAGGTACAAAATAAAAAAGAAACAAATGCCCTCTATAAATACAAGGTAGAATGTAAGGATGCACATTTTTTATTTTTTGTACTAGAGAAAGTGAGAAATGATGAAAGGGGTGGCTTATGGGAGGAAAGAATAGAATACAGAGAGCTTTGGTGGCAAGTAACCCTACAAGCTAATAAATCGCCAGGACTTGATTGTATTTCTATAGCCCCCCTTCTCAAACTAAGAGCTGCTAAACTATAAGGTCTCAACAAGATGAATTAGTCTCTTTCCCTTAATCCTTTTATCAGAACTATTTATTAAAAGGTGCTTTTAAAATAAATTAATTTTTTATGATAAATTGAGGTTTTAATGTTGTTGTTATTGTTTGTCTTTCGGCTTTTCCCGGTTAGGGGTCGCCACAGCGGAACTCCGGTCCGCTAATGATTGGCAGTAGACTTTCACAAACGCCGAGGTGCCAGCTCGACGTTCAACCTTCAACAAAGGCATGCCCATTTACGCATGTCTTTCGAACGCCCATCCAACTGCAGGGAGGACATGCAGACTCCACACACAAGGCACTCCCCGCACTTCAGCCAAGAATCGAACGGGAGAACCTCTTGCTGTGAGGCAACAACTGTACCGCTGCACCACTGCAAACTGAGGTTTTAATAATAAGCTATATTGATGTTTTATAAATTAATTAATTTTGTTTTATTTGTTTTTATAAGTGATGATTTTGTACAGCTTGTCACAAAGTTTTTTAATGTATGTTCTATGTATAGGGTCATTTTAATTCTTTCTTTCATCACAAGATGGTACTATAACCTAGTTTAATACAAAGGTTTTATGATTTACAGCTTGTCATAAGATTTTTAATGCATGTACTATGTATAGGGTCGTAATTTATTTTTTTACCACAGGATGGTACTACAAACCAGTTTAACACAAAGGTTTTATGATTTGTAAGTAGCAAGTTGTTGTGTCTTTCTGCTTATCCCGGTTAGGAGTCACCACAGTGGAACTCCGGTCCGCTAATGTTTGGTAGTGGATTTTTACATGCCGAGTTACCAGCCCTGACGCACAACCTTCAACGATTCACGCATGCCTCCACACAGAAGACGCTCTAGCTGAGAATCGAACGCAACAACGTCTTGCTGTGAGGCGACAACGCTACCGCAGCACCATGTAAGTAGCAAGTAAATGTTATTATTTTTTTATAAATATTTATATATATGTATACAACATTTATTCCTGTTTCAATTTGTTTTTATAATGGAATACTGTTTTAAAAAGGTTTTAGATTAATAAAAACATTTTGCCCTATGGAGTTTATAGGTCACATATTTTAAATTAGGTCTCATTTAGTATTAAGTGGTTGATTGGATGTTTTTAATTTAAACTTATATAAATAGGAATTGTATTAAGACCAGCCCACATCTGATGAAGTTTTAAAACAAAAATGTATCTGTTAGACTGAGCGTTGTATGTGTTTATTGTGGAGTGAACACTCGGAATAAATTGTGCAAAACCAGACTGTCTGAACGCTTTATTGTGCACCTTCTGGGGTCTATTTCTTTGCATTTTGTTGGAGGTGTAGCCTAACATATAATTGCTTCCCATTATGTGGGCACCTGACATCTGGGGCAAGAAAAACTGATGTAATGGCTTCGGCTGCATGTTTTATATCCCTGACGACCTGACGTCATGGAAGAAGAGACAACATCCAATGCAGGAATCCAAGACTCTGTTATTCAGGCCGGCTGATGGCTACCTGCAGGAAGATAACCCAGATGTAATGACTGCAGCAGTGAATACACTCGAACATCTACATTTATGGTAAGTGTACACAACTGTACTTTCTGAGTCTTCTTGTGATGCTTCATCACTCCAATGTCATTGATCTGCCCTCCAACCTGAATTAATGTATAGCATCACTAGTATGAACAGCACCGGGTTGAAAGTTGAATCCTGATGAACCCTCATTCCCACTGGGAACCCTTCTCCAACCAAGGAGATTCAGTTGTGATAGTATACTCCACAGAACATGAGTGTCTGAATCTTCCACCTCAGATTTGCCTCTTTTGATGCAGAACATGGCATTAATATATCACAGCACTTACTTAGTTCTCTAGCTCGATTGCCATTTGGAGAGGTCTGTGCCTTTTTATATAAATTGCATGCCCACAACCCCTTCTCCTACCGATTTTTGTTTTCTGATGTCCCATAGTCCTTGTCTTTTCCAGCCAGTGGCATCCCACAACTTTGTAACCATTTTTCTTCCCTGTGGGTTTCTAACAATTCATGGAAGTGTGTGTATCAAAGGTCATAATACATGGAGAGTTAGCATTGCCTTACATATGTTTCTATATGCACCCACCTGACCACATAAATTGCCTGCCACTTCACCTTCCCTGACAGAGCTACAGGGTGCCCTTAAGCCCTTCAGCCTCCACTGGGGAATACTGTCTGTACAGGCAGTCCCAACAAGACCTCCCCCAAGGGTAGGGAAAAAATAGTCATCCCCTTCCTGCCAGTCCCCCAGTTCTTACTCTGTTCCCAAACGCAGGTCACTAGCATTATGGTCAGATGTCATGCCCTTGTTGTGAGGGTCAACCATGGAAGACTTCTGTGCAGAGTTTATCTTTCTAGTGTCAGCTTTGGTTTTCATTGCGGTCTGCTGTGTCCTACCATATTCCATATACATACTAATAGGAGTATACGTGAACCTCTAAAATTGTTCACAGGTGTGTATTTGTGTGTGTTTTTGAACATACATGAAGTGTATGCATCTTGGAATAGATTGGTAACCCTATTCAAAAATCGTTTCATATCTTACACTTATTGCATCCTTGGATAAGCTGGTCCTGAATAATATAAACGACGTATCAGAAAGTGAAGAAATGATGACTCATCATGTGAAGTGGACATGTGGGATAGGTATTTCCCAGAGAAAGACCATGGGGTCCCCTGTAATCTATATCAACAAAGAGATAAAGTTGTAATTACAGTTTTACAGCACAGCCTGTGGTGCTAAATCACAATACAAAAACAGAAAAGATTATTACAGCTTAGAAATGTTTCATTATACCTCTGCACTTTGAGTCCATGTGGTAACCTAAAGGTAATGGAGAAATACCAGGAGAGTCCTTTTTGAAATACTTTGAATTGACTGGGAGAAGTACATCCTGATTAATAGAATTACAGCCAGTGTGCAGCACCGGAGAAACACATTTCTGGCAAAAATCATGAATTTGAATCTGGCTCCATAATCCAGAACATGGATCACATGAAACTTAAGGTATGACATAGGCACATAGACTGAAGAAATCCTCTGGTTCATGCACCCATCCAGATTTCAGGGCAAGATATTTTGTTCTAAAACCAGAAGACCTTAGGAAAGATGACCGAAGGGAGTGACATAAGAAGTGATACAGTTATTCAGACTACAAGATTAGGTCTAGGCTGAAGGAAACAGAGCAGGACAACTTGAATTTCATAATAGTTTTTAGACTGTACAAAAAGCCAAGTACCATCCACAAGGATAAATCCCAGCAGGTTAGAGTGTGTCAGGTATCCATCTTCTTTATTCACATGATTTCCGGAAGTCGGTTCTTGCTTATCAGTGGTAATCAAAGAACAGCTTTGAGTACTTTTAATCTTCCTAGGAGACCCTTCATCTAATGCACTTTCATACTTGCTTAAGGAGGCATTTCTTTTATCGTCTGTTATGGTTCCTTTGGTCTGATTTACTTTAAAAAGATTACAGACAAGCAAGTTGTTTGCTTTTCCTGAACTTTCTTGAGCTGAAAACCCAGGGAGCGATGGACTCCCCTCTCGATTTATCAAACTGGCAGTAAGCCATTTTTCTAGCCCACTGTGCCCTTCATATCATCAACATTGTTCTTGCTTGTAGTGACATTTTTAGTAGATAGGAACACTCCTTTGTCATTCCCACCTCTAAGAAATCAAGTTGTAGTAACTCTGATGATTACAGTTCAACTTCTTTTTTCTCATGTCTTGCCAAAGTTTTAGAAATGTTTGTGGTCAGGCAGTTGGAAAACTTTGTAGCGAAATGTGAACTATTTGCCGCTAGTAAACAGTCTTCGTGATTACAGGGGATGAATAGAGACCATGAGTGCCCTGTGGCAATGTTTGGATTTCATTATTTTTTAAGTCTTTAATGATCTAAACATGTTGTAATAAAAACATATATACCACTGTCATGTAAAAATCTGCATTTAATACAATTACCTTCTTTCAGTTTTTCAGTTATACACATCATTTTAACGTATCAAGTTTTCATCTTGATGTCACCTTCTTTTTGCTAGGTGCTGTTAAAATGCACAGCATTATATCTTGTGTTTCTTTAGCAAGGCAAATCTGTTAAGAATGCAACCTAGACTTATGTATTTGTATCCATAAATTTATTTTAATGATAGATAAGTAATGTAATTTAGAATATTCCTTGTTCTGTTTTGCACAAATCCATTACTTTAATCTAGTCTCTAAAGTATATAGATTTACTCCTGTGTTACCAGCAAACTTGTAATTTTACAGTGCTTAGTTATTACAGGTGTTTGTGTCCACTGTCCCGTCAGCGTACAAGCAGTCATGCCCAGCATATTGCCCTTAGACAATGTAATGCATCAGACATTTCCTTCCCCTCATCACTCCCTTTCTTTAATTGTATACTGCATTTTTAAAAATCCTTTGGGTTACTGTCCTCCTAAATTTGAGCAGTTTGCACATAGCCTTGAGGGTTTATGCTAAGGAAAGCCCAAAAGCTTTCTGTATCTTATCTGGGTCAGAGCCAATGACTTGCAGCTCTGATATGTCACTAACGGTGCAGCTTTGACTCTTGTCATCATTTCAGTAAACTTATTTTGCCAGAATGTCATGCCAGTACAGTTGTCAAACATTTTGCCTAGTCTGCCCATCAGAAAGACTAACAAGCTAACCAGTTCTCATATTCTTTCTTTTTACATCAAATATTTGAAAGACCATCAACAGGAAGTCCACCACAATTTCTGTCTTCTTTTCCTTTTGATCTTGACAGCTGAAGCTAATTTACACAGTTGGTAGCATCACATTTTCTTTTACTACTTCACTCTTATACCACATCCTTTCTCAAGTTATGAACCTCATGTTCACTTACCAGTCCACAATCATCATGTATGCCTTCATTGTTTTTGCAATGTTCCTAATAATTACTTTCTCCCATCTTTTAACAGATGTGTTGTTTTATATATATATATATATATATATATATATATATATATATATATACATATACATATATATATATATATATATATATATATATATATATATATATATATATATATATATATATATATATATATATATGCATATATATAAATATAAGTTATGTAAGTTCCAAATTCACTTATTACCACTCACCTGAACAGCAGAGTTCTTCTTTGTTTCCTTTATTTTCATCTCCTCTTTAGCTGCTTCTCCCACTATTTCAGCATAAGTCTTTTTCTCTGGAAGCCTCTCTGGCACATTTTCTTTTTCTATTTTCTCCATAATCTCATTCCAGGATATTGATGCTCTTGCTCACTCTGGTTTATTATCTCCTCCAGATAATTATTCTGCAATCTTCCCGACTGGAGGGTTGAAATAATGCATTTTTCCACTGTTTCTGTCGATTCAAATAGATTTTTCAGAAAATTTTGCTCCAAATCCATTTCCACCTCTGCATTCAACTTAGTTTCCTTCTCGACCTCCTCTCCATTTGAAAGCAACATTTTCTCTGCTCCCAAATCATTTGTGAACATTTCTGGAAGCAGTTCTACCGTTTTTCGTTCATTTTCAATACTTTTCACCACCATTTCACTTTGGCTTACAGCCTCCATGTTTTCTCCCTGTTTCTCCGGGTTGCCTCCACGTCTGGACCGGAAACAGGAAAATTGATCCGTCACACTCAAATGCGTCCCCATAAGCCAAAGAGCAAGGGAAGTTCCCCTATGCCCTTGCCAAATTTCCCCTAGTAGTAAATACCACCTTGGGTCTCCCCTGAAAAGGGGCCACTAGTCTAGTTGCTCTAACCCAAACAACAAAGGATAAATAAAATTAAATAAAATAAAGCATTACAAAGTTTATACTGTTGGTTTATAGAATATGTTCATGCAGTACTAAAATAGATACTAGATTAATTGGTTTCATAGCATATCAACACCACATCCAGGTTCTGTTAATTTTTCATCCCCACCTACTTTGAACAAACTGTGTAGCCCATACTAAGTATCGTTACACATACAGTACATGTACAGAAATCATTGCAGTAATAACTTCTCAGCAATTAATATTACATTGTTAAGCACTTGGGTATGAATACTCTTTAGTGAAATAGTTTTTATATAACAAATTGATCTGATGTTGTCATTTTCATTCTTCATCACATATGGGGATGGATCCTGCTTCTGGATGCAGTTGGGGGATGCTTGTCCTTGCACCCAGATGCCTGGGCTTTTATGACTAAAGATTCTTGGGTGCTAAAAATAATATCCAGAGGTTACTTAATACTGTTTTCTCAAATGCCCACTCCCTAAAGAAGAAAACTTCCCAATGTCCCATCCAGTCAGAGGGAAGTTGAAGCTCAAGAAATTCGGAAGCTGCTGGACAAAAGAGTCGTCCAGGAGGTCCCACCAGACCAGAGAGGATTCAGAACTTGTTCCAGGTTCTTTTTAATGCTAAAAAAGACAGAGACCCTGAGACCAATTTTGGATCTAAGCACAAGGACAATTGGATGTGCTTGACTGATCTTCAGGATGTGTATACGAACTATCACATCAAAATATACAGATTCTCCTGATGACACTTGCACTTTTGGTTGGGAGCCAGCCTCTATCAGTTCAAAGCTGTACCCTTTTGACTCACCACAGCCTCCAGGGTGTTTACCAAGTGTATGGTAGTGGTAGCAGCTCACCTGAGACTGCAAGGATTCCAAGTGTTTCCATACCTAGACAACTAGCTCCTCACCACCCCAACAATGCATCTCCTAGGCATTACAGTCAATGTTACCAAATCCAAACTACTACCAATACAAAGCCTGAAGTTCATTGGAGCGCATCTAAACACAATAAGACAGATTGCTTCTTTACCTCCACATCGTATGTGCATTCAAGTCCCAGGTTCATTAAATTCTTTCTCATCCTGCTGTTCCTACCAGATTTGTCCTTAAGGCCCTGGGTTCCATAGCATCATCTATAGTTTTAGTCCCATTAGCATGTTACTTTATCCATTTTCATCAGTGTACTGTAGCTGTCCAGTGGTCTATTCTTTGACAGCCTCTATGCTTCCCAGTTAAACTTACTCCAGTATGCAAAAACAAATTCGATGGCGGATCCAGTCAGACAGCATTTACATTGTGCACCCCTTTGTTGTGTCTCTCTCAGTGGCCAAGTGATCACAGACACCGCCCAACTGGGATGTGGAGCATTTCTTGGGAAGGATGGTCTAAAGTATGTGGTCTTCCCAAAAGACCAATTTGCTTATCAATGTCCTAGAAACAAGAGCGGTCCTATCAGAGTTGCAGGCATTTCAAGATGTTCTCCCTATAGGGACCATTGTGATCCAAACTAACAACATGTCTTTGGTCTGGTACCTCCACAAACAAGGGGGCACACGATCTTACCCCCTCTGCTGAGAAGCTATGAGATTACAGCAATGGACTATCTTCTCCAACCGCTTTCAAATAGCAATGCACATTACAGTGAAATCCAACATACTAGCGGACAAACTCAGCAGGTCCATTCTGATGCCTCACTAGTGGTCTGTTAATTATTCAGTGACAGAGACAGTTTTCCATCATTAGGGCCAACCTTGCTGCAATCTTTTTGCTTCTCCCCACAGCAAAAAATGCAGCAGGTACTTTGCTTTCACCCCCCCCAACTCAGGTTGAGTCACCGCTAGATGCTGTAGTCCACATTTGCCCTCTGGTCTCCTTTCTGCACATCCCCCAATACCTCTCATTCGAATATTCTAACAAAAAAGTGAGTGTGTTGAAGAGCTCGGTTATCCTCATTGCCCCCTTTTGGCGTTGCCAGGTCTAGTTCCCCTTCCTTTGGACTCACTGGAGCCCAGTCCAGACCTTTCTCATCCCGCAGAGATAAAACATCCCAGTAGCTTAGCTGTCAAACTAACTACATAGTTTCTCCAGTCTCAATTTGGACTTTGAAAAATGACATTGATTCTTCTACTGCCACTATTTCTGCTGTCCTGGAGCTTTGGGCTTCTTTTTTAAAGAAGGTGCTAGTTTTTCCACGATTAAAGTACAGTTGGCAGCCATTTCAAATTTTCACTCAGGGGACAATATTTTTTAATTGGCTCCTTCCAAGTTGTGTAACGCTTTTCTAAAGAGCACCTTTTTACTCAGACCCCCCAGTAAAAGCTGTGTTACCTCCCTGGGATATAACAGTAGTGCTTCGAGGTTGAACTTGGCAAACTTTTGAACCTTCAGCAAAAACTGATTTGAAATTCCTGTCTTGGAAATACCCTTACTAGTTGCTATTACATCTGCTAAAAGGATTTCCAAACTCCAAGCTCTTTCATTGAAAGCTCCTTACATTGCTTTTCATAAAGACAGAGTTACTTTGTGAACCAGTCCTTCTTTCTTACCAAAAGTGGCATCTGAATCAAATGTAAATGAAACCATATATTTACCAGTTTTCTTTTTAAAATTCTTGAACAAAGGAGAATGCATGCTCCATATTTTAGATGTGCATAGACAACCGTGCTTCTATTTACATAGAACAAAAGAGTTCAGAAAAATGGACCAGCTGTTTAGCTTTTTTTTTCACCTAGTTGGCTGGGTTCTCCAATTTCTAAAATTACATTGGAAAATGGATAATTGCTTTTCTTGGATATATTCTCAACAAGGTCCCTCCCTGCCAAAACTACCTAAGGTTTATTTAACCAGATCCATGGCCACCTCATCTGGTTTCTGGTCTAGAACATCCAGTGGCGATATTTGTGCAAAAGCCACCTGGTTTAATGTCCGTACCTTTGTCGCTCATTACAAATTGGACATAATCATAGGATCATAAGAGATTACTAGGCTATTGACCCGGAGGTCATTTCAAGCCTAAGCGTATCATCCCAGTGTAATACCATAGAAATGTTGGTTAATGCCCAGGATTGCATTTAGTAATAGCTGCCCATGTCCAGGAGGTTTGTGGGTGCTGTTTCCAGTAAGAATTTACGGTGCCCCATCCACTTGTCCAAGTTCCTCTTGAACAGTATCATAGAGGTGCTCTGTTTCACATGAATAGGTAGCCTATTCCAAATATGCAGCAGTTGTTGGGAGATAAATCTGTTCCTCCAGCACATCCTGTTTAAGTCGCAGGCAGGTAGCACATGGAGACTCTGTACACAAGACACCCTAGTTGAGGATTGAACAAGAGGACCTGTTACTCTGACGTGACAGCACTGTCTGCTGCACAAATATATCACCCCTGTAGATTAATACTAATCTAACTGCCCCTGTGGGCCATTTTGAGCCTAGCCAATTACTCCATGTGAGAATCAAACCCTGCACCTTGTGTCTGTAAGGTAAACACCTTGTCTATTATGCCAGGCTCCCTGAAGTAGAGCTGCCTTTGGTTCAGTAGTTCTCCAGAATATTCTTTCATGCCGTAGTGGTGGACTCTGTCCCATATGTTGAGGAAGAATGAAAAGGACAACATCAAATATTAAGGTTGTATACTCACCATAACTAGGCATCAGTGTTGTCCATTTTTATTCTTCCTCAGTTCCCCTCCCTCCTTCCCCCTTCCTGTCGGGCAGGTGACACAGTGGTGTAGCAGTTAGCATTGTTGTCTCACAGCAAGAGGTTCTCCAGTTCAATTCTCGTCTGGGGCACCTTCTGTGTGGAGTCTGCATGTACTCCCTGTGTTTGTGTGGGTTTCCTCCAGGTGCTTCGGTTTACTCTTACATTCCAAAGGCATCCGTCTGGAGCATTCCTTCCCAGGCCTCTGCTGAAAATAGAATGTATCCCAGCCAGACTTTCCAGGTAAACAAATATTAAAATAAAATAAAGTAAATAAATCATCGTCTGGAGTGACCTGATGAATATTTGAAACCTGTTGTTCCAGGTTTGAGCCCTGGTATTATTTTTCTTCCTTTTTCTTCTTAAAGACCTTTAAGATAGCAAACCGAGTCTCTGAGGTATTGGGGTGGACTAGCTCATTGTGGGTACAGGGAAGAGCTCGGGAGTTGGATCCGAAGTCTGTAGAATGTGGCTGAGTCAGATCCATAACCCATACATTGAGAAGGAATGAAAATGGACAACACAGATGCCTAGTTATGGTGAGTACACAACTTTAGTTTATTGACAGTTTGAAGTATTCATGCCAGTTAATTGTGCAATATATCCTATGTCATGCCAGAATACAGTAAATGTATTTTTTCATGGCAAAGGGCTGCATTAATTGTCTAACAAACTGAAAAAAGAAGCATGATACAAATATGACCCATTATTCAGCACCATTAGCCTTTATGGCTGTGTCCATGGTCCCAGATTAAAATCCAAATGGAAGCATCCCCTTTAGCAGACCCTGTTTGTGTTCACATCAGCTTGACTGTTTTTCCATACTGAAGTTATTTTACTGATCTCTTGAAAAGTGCTCATCGTGAAATTCACTGTTGCAGTGATAATTCTTGGGTCTTCTGTCATAGAAGTCCTGAATGCCAGACATTCTTCATACTTGGACATCATTGCCATAAGAAGTTTATCCACTGCTGCCATCTTCAATTCTGACTTGCCATATTTTTCTCAAGGTCAAATGGTTGTTATGAAAGCATTGTTAGGCTGTTGGTCAGCCTTGGCTTCCAGACCAGGCAGATAAGTATCCAGTAGGGAAACAGTTCTTATGCATTTTTTAATTTGGTTTTAAAACAATAAATAAACAAATAAATTATAAAACAAACAAACAACTATTTACATAGCCGATTGATACATCAAAGGTATACATAAACAGCAATAAATATTTTTCAAACAAGTCTTTTAAGTTTAAGCCAAGATTGATATGAATGTGTAATATTAGAGGTTCTCAGTTTTATAGTTATCAATTCACTACTGCAAACACATTTTCTATACTAATAAATTCAACACTAGACGGGGATAACTTTACTTTTCTAATTTTGTAATAACAACTTTTCTGGCTATAGCAAGAATAGACCAAAGAAGAGGCACTTGAGTTTTTGAAATTTTCTCAGGAATCAGAAGATTAAATAAAACTAAAGATTTAGAAATATTACATCTATTTGACCATAGAGCTTGAATAAAGTTATTAATTTCTTTCCATAAAGGGGGGATGACTTCACATTCATATACCATATGTGTCCAGTCAACTATTATTTCAGAGTCACATGTCTAGCATTTAATTCTATTTGATTTATACACAATTGTAATTTTGTTAGGAGTGACAGAAGCTCTGTGTTTTTTTTTTTTTTTTTTAAGTTGCATACTTAGTGAATAATAGCTTCTGGCATAAGAAATGGATGTCAGATACTGAGAAAGTGAAAAATTGTATTGTGTTTAAGAAATATATCCTGCCCAAAGACTTCCACAGCAGAAGTCTGTTTTGTAGTGCCTGAGCACTAACTTATATGTTTTCCCCATTGTGCATAGTTTAACCAGAATATAAATAAGAGGACAGGAGAATCTCTCTGAGGTTGCATAAATCTGAGAACCTTGCACATGTTGCCTAAGACTACCATGACTTTGGCCAAATCTGCTTCTGGCACCTGTAAAAGTACCCTAAAGAGAAGGAGAATGAGGAGGCTGAAGAGGTCTTGTCATTGTCTGAAGGCCCCTTTAGGATCAGTGGCATCAGTTCCATTGAAGTACTTTTTGCAGCCCTGACGCTAGTGTGGTCTTGCCCCTCTGAAATTTGCCATGTATGTGAATAATGGTTTGCTGTCCTGAGCTGAATACAGTCATTAATAAGTCAGTCTGGAGGATTCTCTGTAGATCTCTGGCCCAGTAGGCAGTATTCCATTGATCTTTGTCCATGATGATGTTACTCGCTGCAGGATTGAGATCTCAGATGCTCACCCACATTTTGAGGCCTTCAAGGCCCTCCCAAGACCAGGGCCAAAAATCCAGGCAAAAAAATTATGTCCACTAGTTGGCCACAGCATGAGCTGTGTGGTCTCTCATCCTACCCAGGCTCTCATAAGGTTGGAGTAGGATTTTATGGTTTTATTGAAAACCCTACAGACTTAATGTTAGCAACCGTCAGTGCCAGGGTCCCTTGTCAAAAGAGGAAAAGGCACATCCCTCTCCCTCTCAAGGACTCAATGTTTCCTCTTACTGAGAGGCAGATGAACTGAAGTAGAAGGACCCCCCCCCCCCTCAAAGGACTCTGATTCCTCTGACTCGGAGGCAAATGAATTGACTTGTGTTAAACAGATGTTCTCCCCTTGTATATATGTTTGTCACTGAGGACACCATATCCTCTGCTTCCCCAGAATAGGGTATGTTATTTGGGAACAGAATGAGGGATTGCTTCAAAGAGGAGTTGGGGGGGCTAAAAAATTCTGTCCAAGCCAGATGAAATGTAGAGAGCTTCTGGGCTTTCTTGAGCTAAAGCCCTTAACCATTTCTCCAGACATTGAAGCATTGAAGGTTGCCTTCACAAATACATCCTTGGAGCTGGATTCCCATCCCTCTACTTCTAGGAAGCCAAACCGTTTTTTTTTTTTTTTTTTGTGTTATTGGTTATTTCAAATACCTTTAAAAATGCTGCAGAGTTAGCTGTGATGTCTAGTAGCTGCAGAGGAACAACTGTGACTGCAACCAGAAATGCACTTCCCAATGATAGGGACTGTAACATTTCCCAAGAGATTTGGGAGGAAAATATACACCTCTGCTACTCTGGTATTCTGCACCCTTTTTTGCCAAACTCATATGCTCTAGTACCAGTGGACTCGGACTCTCTTATCTTAAGTTAAAGGCAGAGGAGGTAGACGTCAAGGATCTGAAGGAAAAAGTGCTAGACCTATGCAGCCTCATTCTTCTATAGTCAGGAGTGCCATTGATTGTAGCTATGATGCAGCAAATGCATCCTGCAGGGAAGCAGCAGCTACATGGTCAACCTTAAGGAGGCAAGTCTGGCTGAGCGTACAGCTTCTGCCCTAAAGTAGAGCTCCATAATACCCCATTTGAGAAGGAGCTTCTCCTTGGACTTCCTGCAGAAAAGGTGTTTAAGAGACTTTAGGAAAGAGGAAAGTCTCTGCAGTCTGTTAAATGTTGCTTCACTTTCATGCATTCAACTGCAGTAAACTATGCTACCAAAAAGCTGACCATTTCTGCCAGCGGTAAGAAAAGGGAAAACAGAATGGCAAGAAAAGTTGCTATAAGAAAACAACAGCAAAGGGGCAAAAGGGGAAAGTCTGGAGGCCCTCAGTTCTAGTATGTATTGAACAAACACCTAGGACTAATCTTTTCTAATCTCTCTTCCCACCTAATAAATCCCACTTTAGTTCACACTGTCCCTTATACTTTTTCCTCAGTCCCATCCAACACAACCAATAGTTGTCATTTAGGCTTATTCATAAACCTGTGGGAGGAAAACTCAGAAGACAAATAAGTGCTTCAGATTTTAACATAGGTTAAATTACAGTTCTTAAGAAGATCAGTGTTCGTGGGCATCTGTTTGGTCCCAGGAGACCAAACACTCTTAGTCTAATCCCATACTACAAGTCCTACTGTTGCAAGGAGCCGTACTAGAAAGTATGAAAAGCAAAAGTATGAACATGCTTCTAATCTAGAATATTCTTAGTTCGGGAAAAAAAAAAAAACAAGGCACATGTAGACTCATCTTGGATATTTCAAAATTAAACAAGTTTCTAAGGATACCAAAATTAAAATGCTGATCTTGCAGGACTTCTACCTCTCTTCTTCCCACAAGCTTTTGCAAGTTTGTCCTGGGCCTAGAGGATGTCTTCTTGCACATACCCATGTCCAGGGTTGATAGACAGTTTCTCAGATTCACAGCCAGGGAGTGCCTTTATTAGATGTTCATCATGTTTCACTGTTGCAGTCATTACACTTGGGTTATCCTGTTGGCAGGCTACCCGCAGTCGGCCTGAATTCCAAATTCCTGGTCCGGCGTCGGTTGCTGTCACCTCTTCCCTGACGTCAGTGCGCCAGGGGTATATAAGATGCAGCCGATGCCATTTTCTTCAGTCTTTCTTGCCGCGCGGTGCCCGAAGCAAAAGCAGTTCGCAAGTGCCGGTCAGCCGACTCCTGAGATTTTCAAAATTGAATTTCAAATCCGAAGTCTTCAATAAAGCTAAGTACCCCGTTGGGGAAACTTTTTCTTGCTCCAGACTGATGTCAGTAAAAGTTAACAATTGTATTTCTTGTGGGAACCCAGTACTTCATAAGGATTTTCACTCTTACTGTATTCCTTGCCTAGGCCCTGACCACGACGTTGCTAGTTGTCAGTTTTGTGCTAGATTCAACCAACGCACTATTAAGCATCGGTTTGATTTTGCTTTACATTACTTTGGCCGAAGGTTTAACTACATAATGCCATCAGAACAACCGACGACCAGAATTCATAAAAAACGCAAAGACAAAGAAACGGACATTCATCCGAGGTCCAAAACCGACAAAGCCTCTTCTAGGCCAGTCACCGGTTCTCAGTGAGGTGCTTTCGCAGCCCCTGACACCCACTACTTCAGAGCCACAGGCCTCCTCTGACTCCCATGTGGAGACAACTAGGCCTCTGGAAACTCAAGGTATTAGGCCTACGGAAACTATTCCTTCAGATAGGTCCAGAGCCGCTGAGCAGGCATCGGCTTCTGAGGGTGTTTTCAGACCTACACAGCTTACTATCAAGTCCATTTCAGCAGTCAAGGCAAAGTCTAAAACACCACTAAAGACAACGAAACAAGTACAACATTCTCCTGGACAGTCTTCCATGCCAAAGAAACAGATGCTTAAAATGGCCGAGGACCTAATTACTTTTGATCAGGGGTACCCATCCCCCTCCTGATAAAAGGCCTAGGCAAGACACTGACTATGACTCTTCTGACCAGGTCTCTATTTCCTCTGATTCCTCTTAAGAACAGGGATATTCTCTTCCTCCCTATGAGGACTCTGATGCTGAAGAATCTATCCCTTCAGCCTCTCCTCCTGAGGATTACTCTTTTGGGGAAACCTTGCACACCATGAGAGAGCATTTCCATTGGGAGAGCCAGGATTATTCATAATCCAAGAAAAGGCTCACAGACTTTCTTTTATTGCCTCAGCACAGGCCCCTTGCTATCCCCCCTGTACTAGATATTGTTGATGATGTTTTTTCAGAATCCAGTTTGTCGCCTGATTCTTTACCCCCTGCACCAGTCAAGCCAGATAGGTACTACAGGGTCCCAGAGTCTCATAACTTTCTTTATAAAAACCCTGCTGCTGACCCAGAAACAATTTCTCAGGGTCCCAAAGGGGTCAAGGCTTCCACTGCAAAAACCCTTGTTCCTTCTGATAGGGATTCTAGAGCACTGGACAGATGGGGAAAATAGTTTACACTTCTGCTACTTTAGCTGTAAGGGCTTTAAATTGCCAGTTTCACATGCTTAAATATCAACAATACCTAATGTCTTTGCTAAAACAGAAAATGCCTACAAGCTCAGAAAGTCCTGACAATAAGGAAATGCAGGATTTATTGCATGCAACTGAACAAGTGGGAAAGCATACTCTACAGCGTGGTTTTGATTCATTAGAGGCTTCTTGCAGAGCCGCAGTTTACAGGTTCTGTCATTCGAAGGCATGCTTGGTTAAAAGAACAAAGTTTACCTGATCATGTTAAAGCAAAATTGTTGGATGCTCCATTACAGCATGATACTTTGTTTGGTGTTAAGGCAGAAGAGGTGTTAAAGAAAATAGAGGATAAAGCAAAATCAATGCAGACAGTAAAGGATTTCTTACAGGTTCAGCCACCTAAATTTAGCAGGAACTGGCCTTCTAAAAATTGGTCCTTTCCAGTGTCAGAATGGCCACAAAGAGGCAGATACAGACACCCAAGAGGCAGATCTCAGCCCCAAGGCTCATAAAGACCTAAACAATGGGGTGCTTCAGACCCTAAAGGTGGAGAAGACAAATCACAACCTTATAGGAAACAGTCCCAATGACTTCCCTCTACAAATGCCAAGCACTTACCTTTTGGCAGCTCCCTTAGGGGGGAAAACTAGCATTTTTCTCACAAAATTGGCACAGGATCACCCAGGACAAATGGGTACTGAATATTGTCTCTCAGGGTTACAGGTTCCACTTTCACACCCTACCAAGGCCAAAAGGTATGCCAGACCTGCCACAAAATCAATAGGCAGAGGCACAAAAACAAATTTCTGCTCTTATGGACATGAGAGCTATTCAAAAAGTACCACAGCAAGAACAGGGGCAAGGATTTTACTCAAGACTTTTCTTGGTACCCAGAAAGGACAAAGCCTGGAGGCCAATACTGGACCTGTCAATTCTAAATACTTTCCTGGATGTTCCATAATTCAAAATGTTGACACTGCAGCAACTTCTACCCATGCTGGGCAAGAAGGCTTGGCTAGTTACTTTGGACCTCAGAGAGGCATACCTGCATGTCCCAATCAGACAATCTTGCAGAAGATAGCAAAAACACACGAAAACCAAGCAGTTCTGCCCAAAAACACACCAACAGTCGGATTCCACCAACGCTCTTTATTACATCAACGATCTGGTACCTCGGCCATTCGCCTTCAAAGGATCACATTTCAAGTTTCAAAATACACTCATTTTATGTTGTTTAACTAATTAGTCAATTGATTAATTAATTCACTTGAATTTCAAAATTTAAAGTGACCTTTATATATAAATTATAACATTTACATTATTATAATCCATTTAAACTATTTTAAACCATCAAATGTTTATAATATGATTAAATTATTTTATTCAGCACATATATATAAAATTCATTTAGTATGTGTATATAAAAATTTCAAAAATATTCAAAATTATTATTCCAAAATATAAATATACATAACACAGTTACTATTCCTTTATACAATATACTATGTATGAAATTATATCCATATTAATAATTAAATGTAAATTATTATCCAAGTGATATATATACACATATCATCCCCTACATACTAATAAATAAATAAGTATATGTGCAAAATAATGCTCTTATGCATCATTAAAGGCCCAGCTCCTGGTTGAGACCAAATGGTTTCAAAGTATTAAATTTCAATATCATCCTTGTTTCCAATTCTAACAATTTATTTACTACATCATCTCCCTTACAAACAAAAGGTTTTCCCAAAATACAAAATCTTAGACTATCACTGCAACCATCATGAGTATCCATGAAATGCTTAGCAACCGGACTCAATAAGTTTAAGTTTCTTATATCTTTTAAATGTTCTAAAATTCTAGTTTTTATCATTCTTTTAGTTTGTCCTGTATACCAAATGTCCTTACATGAGCAACCTAATATATATACTACACTAGTAGACTTGCAATTAAAAAGATGTTTCAAAATGTGAAGTGTATCAATGTTAATAGCTCTACTGCATATACTACATGAACCACATGCAAAAGTTCCCACCCTCACAGGGGTAGATTCAACATGCTGTGAAAGATTGTTGTTTAAAATTTCTCTCAGATTCTTTCCCCTTTTGAATGAAAAGTTAACATAATTAGGGAATAACTCACCAATGTTATCATCTTCACAAATTAAATACCAAAATTTTCTAACTAATGAGACTAGTGTATCAGAAAAGGGAGAAAATTTAGTTATGAAAAACACTCTCTCAACATTATCCTTAGCACTATTCTTTACACTCATTTCTTTTTTATTGAAACACATTATAGTGTTATCCCTCCTATCTACTAATCTTATATTATTAATCACACTATCCCTACATTTAAATAGTTGATTATATTCATATCCTCTTTCCGATAGTCTCATAAATACTTTATGTAGTTCTTCGTCTATATCTTCCTTAACACTGGTATGAGCCCGAATTCTTCTAAATTCCCCATATGGTAAAGCATCTATTAGGTGCCGGGGGTGCATGCTGGTAGCATGTAAGAACATATTTACTGAGGTTTCCTTCCTAAATGGTTTAAATTCAATTTTGTTATCCTTCTCAAATAAGGTTAAATCTAGGAAATTAATCTCATTTCTATTGATCTCATATGAAAATTGTAAATTATGTTCATTTTTATTAAGTACTTCAAAGAAATCAATAAATTCAGATATGTCCCCCTTGCAAATAAAAATAAGATCATCTATAAAACGTTTATACAAAATTACCTTATTTTTGAAAAAATTAGTTGAATAGATATATTTTTTCTCAAAGTAATCCATATAGATGATAGCATATGATGGTGCATATGCTGCACCCATTGCAGTGCCCTTTATTTGCAAATAATATTCATTATTGAAAAGAAAATAACTTTGAGTTAAACAGAACTCTAGTAAAGTAATAAGAAAATTAGTTCTAGGCCCTTCACCCATCATATTTAATATGGATTCCAAACCCCACTTGGTATTAATATTGGTGTATAAGGACTTATCATCGACAGTGACCCAATAATAGTCATAACTCCAGTTGAGATTCAAAAGGTTATTAATTAAATCTTGTGTGTTCCTAATGTGAGCTGTTATCTTACATAAATAGGTTTTTAACTGAAAATCCAAGAACAAGTTAACACTTTCCAAGAAAGAGCCTATTCCAGAAATAATAGGTCTACGTGGAGGTTCTTCCAAATTCTTATGGATTTTGGGTAATGCATACATAATTGGTGTTATTGGTTTTTGGATATATAACTTTTTCACATCGGTGTGCGTAAAAAAACCCAAACGCTCACCTTTTTCCAATAAGAATAACAGCTCATCATTAAATGACAAAGTAGGGTCACTGTCCAATTTCCTATACTCTTCAGAGTTCAACAACAAACTATTCACCATGTTAGAATACTTTATTCTGTCCAATATAACCCAATTTCCACCCTTATCGGCAGGTTTGAAAATATACTCATTTTTGAGTTTTTTCAAAACTTTTAAAGCTTGCCATTCACTTTTGTTCAAATTATAACATTTTTTCTTTCTACAAAATTCATTAAACAATACTTCAATTTCTCTCAAAAGAACTTTTTGAAAGGTGGAGATGGCAGGTACAGAGATGTAAGGCATAAAAGTATTAGCCCTTTTAAGTTCAGGTAACATTAGTCTACCATAACCAGTTAGAAAGCTAACATTTTCAACATTTTCAACACTTTCAACATTATTAACATCAATTAAATTAGGCTCAAGCTCATAATTATAAATGGACAAATTACACAGGTCTTCATCTATTTCTGAATCACTAGATTCATCATTAATAATGGAAATACACTTATTAGATTTATCTTTTTTGAAAAAATAAACTCTGAGTAAAAGTTTCCTAATGAAGATTTTAACCTCAAAGTACATGTCAGCTAGTGACGGGAAAAATGTTGGAACAAACTTACTTCCTTTATTTAAAACACTTAGCATCTCAGAATTTAGTGCTAAATTAGACAAGTTAACACAATATAAAGGAAGTTCATTTGAAGCTACTATCGACAAACCTTCATTTAGGTTTGTTTCTCCCCTTCCTTCCATTCCTCCCGTTTCTTCCCCTGTTATGGTCGTCACTTTGAAAGTTCGTATTTTCACTGTTATAGCTGCCAGACCCTATAGTAACCTCCCGATTAGAGGTTCTGCTAGCCGTTGTTGTCGCTTCAGCAAAAGAGACATTTTTGGCAATGTTACCCTCCACAGAAGAAGCCGATGACGCTGACAATCCTCTCCGCTTAGAGCTGCTACTACTGCTCCAGGCTCTGCCCCTAGATCTGTTACGTGTCTTACGCACGGGTTCACATTGCCAGTTGAACAAAACACCAGTTTCGTAATCTTTGAGATCACGAACTAATTTATTTCTTTTGCGCTGCACAATGTCCATTTCCAGTTTATTTATTTTTTCATTTATAGCTGACATTTGAGTGTCATAATTTAATTCCGCTGCTAAACTTTCTTGTAAGACCATAATCTCATTTTTAATTTTCTCATGGTTACGTTGGTTGCGCTTAACCAAAACATTAAGCCAACCAATGGTACAGGACAGCGACACCTGTTTCCATTCATTGAACAACTCTGTTTCATCGTCAGTAAATGGGGTTGCTGGCAGCTTTTCTATCCGCAAACCCCGTGGAGTAATGTCAAGGCTGATATATTTCTCAAGCAAATGAGTATCAAAGTATAATGCTATTTCTTTAGACATTAATTTCGTCAGTTCAATAAAATGCTCATCAGCTGCATCATTACCTCCGATGTTCCATGGATCCAAATGGGAATACCTCTTGTCACGTTCATTAAGAAAATTGGAAAACAAAAATGCATTAGCTGGACCGCTCTGTTCAGAGCTCGAGCCACGAAGCGACATGATAAATAAGTAAATTTCCAAATAATAAGGCAGGTAGGAATACGACTGGATAACAATACCAATAGCAAAAACACATGAAAACCAAGCAGTTCTGCCCAAAAACACACCAACAGTCGGATTCCACCAACGCTCTTTATTACATCAACGATCTGGTACCTCGGCCATTCGCCTTCAAAGGATCACATTTCAAGTTTCAAAATACACTCATTTTATGTTGTTTAACTAATTAGTCAATTGATTAATTAATTCACTTGAATTTCAAAATTTAAAGTGATCTTTATATATAAATTATAACATTTACATTATTATAATCCATTTAAACTATTTTAAACCATCAAATGTTTATAATATGATTAAATTATTTTATTCAGCACATATATATAAAATTCATTTAGTATGTGTATATAAAAATTTCAAAAATATTCAAAATTATTATTCCAAAATATAAATATACATAACACAGTTACTATTCCTTTATACAATATACTATGTATGAAATTATATCCATATTAATAATTAAATGTAAATTATTATCCAAGTGATATATATACACATATCATCCCCTACATACTAATAAATAAATAAGTATATGTGCAAAATAATGCTCTTATGCATCATTAAAGGCCCAGCTCCTGGTTGAGACCAAATGGTTTCAAAGTATTAAATTTCAATATCATCCTTGTTTCCAATTCTAACAATTTATTTACTACATCATCTCCCTTACAAACAAAAGGTTTTCCCAAAATACAAAATCTTAGACTATCACTGCAACCATCATGAGTATCCATGAAATGCTTAGCAACCGGACTCAATAAGTTTAAGTTTCTTATATCTTTTAAATGTTCTAAAATTCTAGTTTTTATCATTCTTTTAGTTTGTCCTATATACCAAATGTCCTTACATGAGCAACCTAATATATATACTACACTAGTAGACTTGCAATTAAAAAGATGTTTCGAAATGTGAAGTGTATTATTAATAATATCAATATTAACAGAATTTCTAAGTAAGGTTGTCCACCTTGTGTGTGTGTGTGTGTGTGTTTTCTATCAAGTCAGAGCAAGCAGAATTTTACACTTCCTGGATGTACATTGGCAATTATGATTTTACTTGGACAGGACAAAAGAAATAAAATTTGAACGGTTACCCATTTATTTTGCAATTAAACCATATTTAAATGGCTACCATACTGTATTTGCTTCTGTTACTCTTTTCATTGCAAGCATGTGCCACATCATGTTTGGGCCCATTCTACTTGGGTCACTGCAGCCATCACTGTGTTTTTTAACTGGGATTGGAGTTTGGGTGCAATAGCTTTTCTAGCCAGGAAGAAGCTAACAGGCCCTCGGTCCACATTTACTTCAGGCAAGATAATCCAAACATTGTATCTGGGGTCTAGGGCATGGTTTGTCATAGCCATCTTTCAGGAAGTCCTGCAGCTTACTTCACCCAAAGGCCAAACACCCATTTGTCCATAAACTGTGGGAATCATCTCAAGATTTATTACTATGGTAGTGAAACATACAAAGAACGTAGTAAATTTGAGTTCAGAACTCGCCTTAATTGACAGTGTCTGAGTATGTTCACTGTTGCAATGTAAGTTTCCTCTCTCCTCCTATTTTGTCTTATTTCTTCGGGGATTCCTGGCTTGTGGTGGATATTTTAGTCACCCTTCCTCCTGCCTTCTCTCTCTTTTACCATAACCCAGGTGCCTTCCAGGTTTACTTAGAAGTTGGAAAGACAGCTTGGGGGGAGACTGCTTTTTCTGATTGCACTGCCATCCTAGGGGATTACTTCCAGTAAGACAATCAGTGCACAGGCTTCATACAATACAAATCTATATTGCCAGGGCAGGAAAAGACCAAAGATGCTGTAGGTAGGCATCCATTTTGTGCCACTGATGTCCAGGTGGGAAGGGCTTCCATCTGACCTGTAGGGCAAAGTATACTAAGCTGAAAGTCGGGCTGGATATTGGGCTTTCTGTGACTGAAATCTCACAAGTTGTTACTATAGTCAGTAAACATGCTTGAACATCTGCAATTAT
Organism: Protopterus annectens; assembly: GCF_019279795.1. Lineage (NCBI taxonomy): Eukaryota > Metazoa > Chordata > Ceratodontiformes > Protopteridae > Protopterus > Protopterus annectens. Next base: position 1,554,861,239 of record NC_056743.1, read on the forward strand.
GGTAAGTATGCAATTACACTTCATCAAGTATACTAGTATACTCTCGTTTCTTACTGAATTTATCGAAACTGATGAAAATAAATGAATGAAAATTACTGTGTACTTCTGTTCTAAGATTTATAATGAATGGCCAATTTTCATACCTTAATAAGTACACGTCTAAATTGTATCTGAGTTAAATAAGCCAGTCTTCTAAATCCTACATTAACAACAATTTGTAAACATGTTTCCGTTCATACCAGTTCACACACAAGCAGCATTATGAAATTTTTCATGTCATCTCCCACCCACTACATAACATAGAAACACTTTTCTACTTCTGTTAAATTCCAGCCATTTCTCCCATAACTCTTCCACTGAATTTGAAAAGTTGCCATGCTTTACAAATCTCATTTATTCATTTGCCTGTATTTTACAAAAATGAATATACTAATAGCTCCCTTAGCGTAACCATTGCTTCTGCAGGATTAGTAAAAATTAACACTCCTGTAAAAAACACTTTCAACACTGCTAGGAAGGTCAGCCTATGTTTTATTTTGTGTCTTACATACCATAATAACATCCATAAACTGCAGTCTTTGCTGAAAAGTTGCATCCAAATACTCACGATCCACATGTACCTAGAGTGCCAATGGTCCTTTCAGCTCCAGACCTCAGGATCAGTGATTTAAGGCCAATTGTGAACCATTGGTGATGCCCACTCCTTTCTGCTTTGAATGTTGATTTCATTGGCCTTTGAGCCTTCACTGCTAAGGGTCTGTGACTTTATTAGCATCATCCCCATTTAGTGCCAGGTCCTTGACACTGATGCCTTTAGTACCTGCAGGCTTTTGCAAGTCTACTGCAACATCAAGGTTACATCCTGCAGTTTGAGTCATCCCACACTGGGTTTACCACTTCAGTTTTCACATTAGGTTCATCTCTGAGTTTGCATTCAACAAATACTGTAGGACTAGAGAAGCAGAAATCTTCCAGAGAACTCACACCTACAGATCTGCCTATAGTCTTCCAGAAAACTCACACCTACAGATCTGCCTATGCTTATGGTTCCCCATCCTCAGATGATTCCCCTTTGAGGAGCTCAAGGAAACAGATACAAGCGGAAGCATCTTGATTCTCCTTTAGCATCTCCTACATCAGATATCAACAACAAGTATGAGGGAGATTCCCCACCCTCCTACTGGTGAACTCACTTTCAAGAAATTCTTGAACTTGTGGCAAAGAAAGGAGGTTGATAATCTTATACTCTGTCTCTGGAGTAGATTGTTGAGAAGACTCTCCTATATCCTGTTAAAGCTTCCTTGGCAGTGCCTCTGGAGGGCACAATGATTCCAGTGACTTTCTGGGAGGCTTGAAAAGACTCTGATGTGGTGGATCCGATTCCAAAAAGACCAGACAACATCTGACAGCCGCCTCTAGTTGGGGTCTGCCAGTAAAGCCACCTGTCATGAATTCTATGTTGCAGCAGTCTTTAAGAGGGAACCAACTAAAGTCTTGCAGTCCACCTTTCCCAAAGAAGGAATCTAAGGGCTCTGGATCAATATGAGAAGCATGTGTACACGACTTCCACATTTACATGTAGGCCACTCATTCATTTATTCCATAAGATGATATTCTAGATGTTCATCGTGTTACACTGCTGCAGTCATTACACTTGGGTTATCCTGCCATCAGGCGGTCCCGCAGTCAGCCAGAGTTCCAAAGTCTTGGTCTGGCGTCGGTTGCTGTCACTTTTTCCCTGACGTCAGTGCGCCAGGGGTATATAAGATGCATCCAACGCCATTTTCTTCAGTCTTTCTTGCTGCACGGTGCCCGAAGCAGAAGCAGTTTGCAAGTGCCAGTCGGCCGACTCCTGAGATTTTCGAAGTCGAATTTCAGATCCGAAGTCTTCAATAAAGCTAAGTACCCGTTGAAACTTTTTCTTGCCTCAGACCGATGTCAGAAAAAGTTAATAATTGTATTTCTTGTGGGAAGCAAATACCTCATAAGGACTTCCACTCTTACTGTATTCCATGCCTAGGCCCTGATCACGACGTCACTAGTTGTCGGTTTTGTGCTATAAAAAGACGTTTTGATTTTGCTTTGCACTACTTTGGCTGAAGGTTCAATTATACTATGACGTCGGATCAACCGACGATTGCAATACCGCAAAACGCAAAGACAAGGATAAAGACAGGTAACCGATGACGAAACCTCTTCTAGGCCAGTCGCCGGTTCGCCAGTTGTCAGTGAGGCGCTTTCGCAGCCCCTGACACCCGCTACCTCAGAGCCACAGGCCGCCTTCGACTCCCACGTGGAAACAACTAGGCCTCTGGAAACTCAAGGTATTGGGCCTACGGAAATTAATTCCTCAGATGGGTCTGGAGCCGCTGAGCAGGCATCGGCTTCTGAGGGTGTTTTCAGACCTTCACAACTTACCATTAAAGCTACAGCCAAGACTAAAGTACCATTAAAGACAAAGAAGCAAGTACAGCATTCTCCTGGACAGTCCTCCATGCCTAAGAAACAGATGCTTAAAATGGCTGAAGACCTCATTACTCTAATCAGGGGTTCCCATCCCCCTCCTGAGAAAAGGCCTAGGCAGGATACAGACTATGATTCCTCTGATCAGGTTTCCATTTCCTCTGATTCCTCTTCAGACCAGGGGTACTCTCTACCCCCCTATGAGGACTCTGATGCTGAAGAATCTATCCCTTCAGTCTCTCCTCCTGAGGATTATTCTTTTGGGGAAACTTTACATACCATGAGGGAGGATTTCCATTGGGAAAGCCAGGATTACTCAGAATCCAAGAAAAGGCTCAGGGATTTCCTTTTATTGCCTCAGCACAGACCCCTGGCTATTCTGCTGTGCTAGATGTTGTGGATGATGTGTTCTCTGAATCCAGCTTATGTCCTGATTATTTGCCCCCTGCACCAGCCAAGCCAGATAGGTATTATAGAGTCCCTGACTCTCACAAGTTTCTTTATAAAATCCCTTCTGCTGATCCAGAAACTATTTCCCAGGGCCCAAAAGGGGTTAAGGCTTCCATTGCAAAAAATCCAGTACCCTCTGACAGAGATTCCAGAGCTTTGGATAGATGGGGGAAGAAAGTATACACTTCTGCAACTTTAGCAGTAAGGGCTTTAAATTGCCAGTTAAGTACCAACAATATTTAATGGCTCAGTTAAAACAGAAAATGCTTGCAAGCTCAGAAGCTCCTGATTGCAAAGAAATGCAGGATTTATTGCATGCAGTTGAACAGGTGGAAAAACATACTCTGCAATGTGGTTTTGATTCTTTAGAGGCCTCTTGTAGAGCGGCAGTTACAGGTTCTGTGATTCGAAGACATGCTTGGTTAAAAGAACAGAGTTTACCTGATCATGTTAAGGCAAAATTATTGGATGCTCCTTTACAGCATGATACCTTGTTTGGTGTTAAGGCAGAAGAGGTGTTAAAGAAAATGGAGGATAAAGCTAAATATATGCAAACAGTCAAGGATTTCTTACAGGTACAGCCACCTCGATTTAGCAGAAATTGGCCAACAAAGAATTGGTCCTTTCCAGTGGCAGACAGGCCACAGAGAGGCAGATACAGACGCCCAAGAGGCAGATCTCAACCCCAAGGCTCAAACAGACAACGACAGTGGGGCACCTCAACCCCAAAAGGAGGTGAGGACAAGTCTCAACCTTACAGGAAACAGTCACAATGACTTTTCCCTTCGTACTCCAAGCACTTCCCTTCTGGAAGCCCCCTTAGGGGGAAAACTAGCACTTTTTTCTCAAAACTGGCAAACAATCACCCAAGACAAATGGGTTCTGAATATTGTGTCTCAAGGTTACAGGTTCCACTTTCATACTTTACCAAGGCTAAAAGGAATGCCAGACCTGCCACAAAATCAATGGACCGAGGCACAAAAACAAATTTCAGCCCTCATGGACATGAGAGCTATTCAAAAAGTACCACAGCAGGAACAAGGACAAGGATTTTACTCAAGACTCTTCCTGGTCCCCAGAAAGGACAAGGCCTGGAGGCCCATACTAGACCTTTCAATTCTAAATACTTACCTGGATATTCCGAAATTCAAAATGTTGACATTACAGCAGCTTCTACCCATGCTGGGCAAGAAGGCTTGGCTTGTTACTCTGGACCTCAAAGAGGCATACCTGCATGTCCCTATCAGACAAAATTGCAGAAGATACCTCAGATTCAAAGCTGGTACAATGCACTACCAATTCTCTGCACTGCCCTTTGGCTTATCTACTGCGCCCAGGGTCTTCACAAAGTGCCTGGCACCAGTAATTGCATTTTGCAGACAAAAAGGAATTCAAATATATCCATACCTGGGCGACTGCCTCATTCAAGCAGAGACAAAGGACATTCTTCTACAGCATCTGGCATTTGTAAAAAGGTTGCTAATTTCTCTAGGGTACACAGTAAATGAAAAGAAGTCAAAACTAGTGCCCTCACAACAGATTATATTCCTGGGTGCCAGCTTAAATACAACAGCCCAGATGGCTTACCTCATGCCAGACAAACAAGTTCAACTAACTCAATATTTTCAATTACTGGCAAAAAAAGTCCCATCTCCCTGCAAGAAAAAATCTGCAGGCCCTGGGATTCATGGCATCCTGCATACTACTAGTACCATATGCCAGACTACATTTGAGGAAATTACAATGGTACCTAAAAAGTGTTTGGACTCAACACTCTCACAGTTTAGAAGCAACAATACCAATGATTCCCTGCCTACAACAGGAGTTTTGATGGTGGGCACAGGCATGTCACCTAAACAAGGGTCAGCCTTTTACCCTACCCACAGCCAGGCAGACTCTAACAACAGATGCTTCGGATTACGCCTGGGGAGCACACATGGCAGGAAAATGCATTCAGGGCAAGTGGACCACAGACCTGATGCATCTTCACATCAATCAAAAAGATGTTGGCTGTTCAAAATGCCCTAACAGCTTTCAAGGACTTTCTGCATCCAGGACAACTATTATTAAAGACAAACAACACCACAGTAATGTGGTACATAAACAAGCAAGGGGGCACTCATTCTTATCCCCTATGCAGGCAAGCCATGTCCTTGTGGAATACAGCTCTAACGTATCAAGTTCACCTGCAAGCACAATTCCTGCAAGGAAAGAAAAATACTCTGGCAGACGATCTAAGCAGAAATATCATGGACCCTCACGAATGAAAATTGAATCCACAAATCTTCAGCATGGTAATGCAAAAATGGGGATGCCCAGACATAGATCTTTTTGCCTCCCCACTGAATTACCAACTACAAAAATTCTGCACAAGGACTTATCACAAACAAGCATGGAAAGTGGAAGCTCTTTTGTTCAGCTGGAAAAACCTAAAAGTTTATGCCTTCCTGCCACTGCCTCTCCTTTCAAAGGTACTCCTAAAAGCCAGACAAGAAAAACCACAGATGATCCTGATTGCTCCAGACTGGCCACGCCAGCACTGGTACCCTATCTTAAGGAACTTAGCTCAAGGCCCACCTTGGATTTTGCCTCAAATTCCATACCTTCTGACTCAACAAAACAATCAGATCCTGCACGGTCAGCTCAAAACCCTAAACCTGGCTGCATGGCAGATTCATTAGTCAAACAGGCAACACCTCTCTCTAAAGCTGTCATGGATGTCATTTTGGAGGCCAGGAGGCCTAGCACCAGGAACGTTTACTCAGAAAAATGGAAGAGATTCTGTGCCTGGAACCAGGCTCAAAGCCTTGACCCTCTTGTTCCAAACATTCCTCAGTTTTTACAATACATAACTGAGATGCTGGACAGAGGCCTATCCTTCTCGTCAATTAAGATCCACGCCTCTGCCATTTCAGCACACTACAGCACAGATCCTCCATTATTCTCTCATCCCTTGCTAAAGCAGTACCTCGGAGGGGCTAAAAACATAAGACCGCCCCGGAGAGCTCCAACACCAACTTGGGACTTCAACTTCATTTTGAAAAACTGACCCTGCCACCTTTTGAGCCAGCCAATACAGCCGATCTAAAATTTTTATCATGAAAAACAGCTCTGCTCCTGGCAGTAACTTCAGCACGAAGAGTCTCAGAGCTACAGGCATTAATGGCAGTGGAACCTTTTATAATTTTTCATCAGGACAGGGTTTCTTTAAGGACAAACCCTACCTTTATGCCAAAGGTGGTATCTAGTGTGGCTCTTAACCAAACCATCCATTTGCCAACTTTTTATCCAAACCCCCAGAATAAAGGGGAGAAACTTCTGCATTCTTTGGACATAACACAGGCAGCTACGCTTCTACTTGGACAAAACAAAAGCTTTCAGGAAAACTGAGCAACTGTTTGTAGCATATGCTGCAGGATCCCAAGGCAAGGCTATCTCAAAGCAAATTATATCCAAATGGATAGGACACTGTATTCATTACTGCTACACACAGCATGGAAAATCAGTCCCAAATAACATTAGGCCACATTCCACCAGGGCAACAGCCACTTCAACAGCCTTTCTCAGAGGAGTACCTACCAAGGAAATTTTGGAGGCTGCAACTTGGAGTTCAGTGCACACCGTTACCAAGCATTACCACCTGCCTCTTTACTCTATTCTAAATCCAAAGCAGGTTTTGCCACTGCAGTTCTGCAGGGCCTCATAGCCAATCCTAACTCTTTATAGACCAGCCACCCAACCTTAGCTTTGGGATTCTACCCAAGTGTAATGACTGCAGCAGTGTAACACGATGAACATAGTACAGTTTTGTACCTTCCATAAATGTAGATGTTCGAGTGTTCACACTGCTGCAGTCCAAGATCACCCTCCCTCCATCCCCTCTAAACTAACTGGACCTATCTATACCTTTCTATCCTATACAAACTTTGTGGTGTATTTGCTTGTGACTGAAGGTATTGTTCTTATTTTATATGTATATTTTTTATTAGCAATATGTATTGCCTACCTACTTGGCGGTACCTGGCATCTGGGGCAAGAAAAACTGAAGAAAATGGCGTCGGATGCATGTTATATACCCCTGGCGCACTGACGTCAGGGAAGAAGCGAGAGCAACCGACGCCGGACCAAGACTTTGGAACTCTGGCCGACTGCAGGACCGCCTGACAGCAGGATAACCCAAGTGTAATGACTGCAGCAGTGTGAACACTCGAACATCTACGTTTATGGTAGGTACAAAACTGTACTTTAGAAGTTACAACTCAACTCTACAAGTCACTGGAACAGTTGCCAAGTGTTCAAGAAGTCTTCAGTGCATATAGTGCTTTCCCACATGGCACCCATGCTTTCAGTTTCCAACCTTTCTGTGCAGTTTGCTTACAGTAGTGTGAATGGATCGGCTAGGGTAGTGAGTAGTAGTGTTACTGTTCACTACTACACCTGTCTGTGATTGATGTAGCTCACCTAGTACTGTAAGGCATCTTTTTTAAATACCCATCTTCAGTGTATTTGAACTTTTTGTGCTGCAGGTCAAAGAGAAATTTCGTAAGGGTGAGAGAGATTGCAAGACCCCTGCTGTTATGAGGTGTGCTTTCAGACACCACAAAGAACTTTAGCAAAAAAGAAAAAAATATCCTAAGCATAGCTCACAACTGAATCAGGGACAAAACAGATCAGAGTAAGGGGCAAACTGAGAAATAATCAGGGACTACTCTCCCCATTAGCAAAGATAATGGAAAGGTGCATACACAAACAATTTCTTGACTACCTTCTTCAAAACAAACTTCTAGCCGACTGTCAACATGGTTTTAGGCCACACCACAGTACTACAACTGCCCTACTCTCCTTTGCTGACTCTATCAATAACAATCGTAATATTAACCATTTCTCTGCTGCACTATTTATAGACCTATCAAAAGCCTTTGATATGGTTAACCATAACATACTTCTTGAAAAACTGAACAACCTTCCTCTAAGCTCACACTCTTTACAGTGGTTTAGAAGCTATCTCGAGAACAGGCAACAAGCAGTGCTTTGGGAAAATAACCTATTATCCTTACTCCCTGTAAATATCGGAGTTCCACAAGGCTCTATCCTTGGACCCCTTCTTTTCTCATTATTTATCAATGATCTTTATCTGAATGTGCCACAAGCAACCTGCATCCAATATGCAGATGACTCAACTTTGATCTGCTCAGATACAGATATTCCTCTCTCCAGTCCATCACCCAAACAACCTTCCATAATGTTGAAATATGGTTTATGCAGCACTGCCTCCTCCTTAACCCCAAAAAAACAAAGCTACTGCTCTTTACTCCCACAAATAAATCTCCTACACCTTTCTTTACTATCTCCTCTAATAATGCCACCTGTATAAACCCTGAAAAAACTACTAGGCTATTAGGTGTAACCATTGATAACCATCTGAACTTTGAGGAACAAATTAACACTTCTATTAAAGCTGTTAATAAAAAAATTGGGACACTCTATAGAATTAGATCCTTCCTGAACCCAGCAGCCAGGAAAACTATTGCACAAACCCACCTACTTTCCACCCTTTTTTATGCTTCAACTATATTTACCACACTCTCTAAAAATAACATCAACAAACTCTCTACCTGTTATAACAGTATAGCCAGATTCATTAATGCTACACCCTTCAGAACTCACCATTGTCACAACCTTAAACAACTAAACTGGCTAGAACTTAATAACCACCTATTGTATCAACAATTACTCATCATTCATAAAGCCCTTCATTTCCCCGAAAATACTCCCAGCCTAGCATACCTCATTTCTCCATACAAGAACCTAACCACACTTCGTTCAGCAAATAAGTTCCTTGTATCCATAACTAAATCATACAATAAAGCTGGAGATGCTATATTTTCTAATTCCATTGGTAAAATATGGAATCAACTCCCTCTGAATATAACTAGTCTTGGGTCTACCACTCTATTCAAAAAACAAATCAAAGAACATCTTATTTCACATTGGCTATGTCCCTGTACCAATCCCGACTGAAACATATTCTAAATACAACTAAATTTTTTTTTTATCTTCTCACTAAGCCCCTACCTGATGCCTCTCTGGAGATGAGATTGAATCTTAAGTTATGCCTTAAATTATTCTATCCTTAGTTTTTTTTTATATATCCTACTATGTTACTAGTAGAACTAGACTTGTACATTTTAAATTTATTTGTTATTCTCTCTTGAAATGTAAGACTGATAAGTTTCTGAAATGTTATTGCCTTGCCTCTCTTGTACCATTTAGAAAACTATGTAGAAAATCTTTGATGTATTGTTAAATATTTTTGCTTTATTTATATTCATCACTGTAATTTTAACTGTACTGGAGCTTTTCTCCCCGGGCCTCTACTGTAAACGGATATATATCCAGCTAGACTAGCACGGTCAACAAATGTAAAATAAAATAAAATAAAATAAACAATTGAGGACATTTTTTAAACAATCTTAAATAATAAAACCCATGAGGAGACTGCTATGATGGAGCGGCATGTAACTCATAAAAGTCGCGTATAGAAATGCTTTTACCACTACATTCACCATAGACAGTGAGATTATAAGGTGGATACTAAATAAAAACTGGAATATAATAAAGGAAGATATTTTGGTGATATAAAATAAAGGAGGACAAACCATTGATAGTATATAGGAAAGGTACTAGTATAAAAAACAAGGATGAATAAATGTGGGTATTGTAATTATTGTAGCTTTATCAAAACAGGTGGAAGTTTTGCTGTGATGTTAATCTTCTTTCCATTCTTCACTGATGGGGCTCGGAACTGAGTCAGCCTAATACCAAGCTCGTGCCAGCCCAAAAACCCTCGAGCTAAGCTTCTACCCTTAGTGCCCTTCTCCCTGTTACCTCAGATCTTGTTTGCCACGTAGCCATAAAGCCGCATTTCAGCCGAGCTCTCGGCTAAGTGAAAACTTTTATCTCTCAGGATATTTTGTAATTTTTCCTTTTGCTTGTGGTTTATATTGATATTCCTATAGTCTTACAGCTATATTTAGACCCTTCACTCTGTTTCTACCCGTTTGGTAAACTTTTTAAGTACCATTGGTGGCACGGCCTTTTTCTCCCTATTTCTTGAATACCATCATTGGTATTTCTTCGCCTTTTCACTTTAAACTGTCTAGTTGTGTGTTTGTTGACATATTTTCTTAGATGTAGTAAATATTTAGATAGTAGAGTTTGAAATTTTTCTCTAGTATTCTACCTGGATTGTTGTGTGTAAATTTAATGATGTCTGATAAAAGGGCACATCAGGTTTTAAGCATTGTACTTCATGTAAGGTTAAACCTCCAAATAGTGACTCCCATGATGGTTGTGTTTATTGTTTGGGGGTGCCCCATCTTTCTGTGCAACCCCCCCTGTGTGATTTGTCAAAGTTTCAGTCAGCACAACTTGAATGAGAGCAAGAATAAGTTGATTCTGAAGGGCCTACGTAAGTTGCCCTTTTCAGAGGCCCTTTCTGCGACGGAGGTCTCATCCCCTCCAGTCAAGGTTAAGGAAAGGCCTCACTCAGCTCCCTCTTCACCATCTGGTGACCAGGAAAAGTCTATTAAGCCTGAAGTGCCAAAGCTGTCTTCGGAGCATAAGTCTACCTCGTCAGCACAGACCTCGTCTGCTGCAGCTATGGCTGCTCCTATGTCTGCGCCAGTTTTGGCTCCGATACTGTCTCCAGCACCGACCATCGACCTCACAACGACTACTACGACTTTAGCACCGAGTGCCACGTTGGCACAGTGCACGCCTTTGATGCATATCTCTGCAATTATGACTGAACCTTCCACGTCGGCTCTGTGTCGCTTCGGCACCGAGCTCCTTTATGGTCCCGATAAATACAAATTTGACTCCACTGCTTCCAGTCTCCAAACTTGAGACATTGGTGCTGGTAGATTCCACACCACAAACCAGATACTCTCCATCTACAGACCCATTTCTAGGACAGGTGTACAGTCCGTTCTTAGAACGACCTGACTCCTCGTTGGGAGTATCCACTAGATCCACCAAGAGCCTTTCAGAACTTGATGTGATGCATCTTGTGGATTAGATTTTGACAGTCAGGGGGATACCCACTCCTTCTAGGACCCATCCTCCTGTAGGACATGGGTTGACTTCTCCACGGATTCCATCCTACTCTCCTCCTTTGGCCATACTGGTTCCAGAGCCCTCTGCTCTGGCATCCTTTTCAGAACCCCCCCCCCATCTCAGTGCCTGTAGTGGACCTCACTGGGGCTCCGGGAATGTCCCTTTGGCCTTTGGTCTCCCCTGAACTGGGCCTTCCTCAACCCCATGATTGTGCTGCAGGCTCCTCGGTTCGTGGCATGGTTCCGAGTGTTTCTACGGTTCCATCCTCAGTGTCAAGAGTGTCCTGTCTGCACTGATTCTGCTTGAGGCTCCATCCTCAGGAGTGGGTTCAACGGAGTGGGGTGTGACCCCGGTTCCAAGGTTGTCCTTCTCTATTCCAGACTCATCTCTCTTCGGGCAGTCCTGCTTTCCGAGCTATGGAGATGGCACCTGCTTCTGGAAGCATTCCGCCAATGTCGGAACCTCAGACCTCGCCCCCTGAGCTATGGCTGTCATAGGCCACCTCCCCAGGACTCTGGGCAGGAAAGCCGCAGGACCCTCCATTGCAGGGTGCCCCCTCCTCCAAGTCCTCCTCAGAAGCCCTCACTGAGGAGCCCCCACGGAAGAGATATCATGCAAGAGGAAGCACGTAGACCTTCCTCAAGTGTCCCAAAGAGAGAACATGGATTTCAATTATGGTGAAGGGTCCCGACGGTCACCCCCTGAGGATGTCTCCTTTGGAGACATCCTTGAAATGTTGAAACAGAGGGGTGACTGGAAGCCCACTAATCCTTCTTCCAAGGAGTCCGTGTTTCTGCAGGCTTTCCGTGCCTGGCCATCTAGCTCTTGGGTGTCCCCGCCTGCAGACGAGCTAGTACAACTCGTGGTGCAGCGCGCTTGGAAGAACCCTGATTCTGTTAAGTTGATCTGTCGGAGACCTGACAAGATACTGTCTTCCCCTGAGGAAAACCCACATTGGTCCAGAGGTTTACCACTCAATGCTATGGTGTTGGCCACAAAAAAGGATCTCGACGAAGAGAGTCATACTGTTCACCTGCACAACAGAGAGTCCCGGGCCATGGACAGATTAGGAAAGCGAGTCTTTGCTTGACTGACCTTTGCAATAATGTTCCTGAATTACCTGGCACATTTTACGTGGCTCCAAAGAGACTTTGTTTCTGAACTCTCTGGGACACTTGCAGGACAGGTGTCTGACGAGGTAAAGGATAAACTTGCCTCACAGCTCACAACCCTGGAATCGATCTCCACTTCATCCATGAGGTTGCTCTCGCACGCAACTGAAGGGACAGCTAGAGCTCCAAGTTCAGGCGTAGTTATGAGATGTCATGCCTGGATGCGCCTCTGTGACTTCAAGTCTTCCTTCCTAAATGCTCCCATCGAAGCATCTTCCGTTTTTGGCCCCAAGGTGGAGAACACTCTGGCCAGGTGTGAGCAGGACAGTAAGATCCTGTCTGCCATAGGTCTACATTTTTCCAACCCTCATCGTTCCTTTTCCAGGATTCAGAGGAGTGGCAAAATGTGGTACAAAAAATTTCAGGGTCCTTTCCATGCCACACGTGATGATACCCCCAGGGGCGGAGGGGGTAACAATTCTTAAAGGCGCCCCTACTGTGGCAGAGGGGGGCCTTGTAATCAAGGACCCAGGGATTCTTTCTCTGGGCAGCCTTATCAGAGTTCCTGAAGAGTGGCCCGATTGCTTTCCTCTGGAAGCAGTCAGGGGTCGTTTCTCTCTGCACCAAGCTGCCTGGCATTCAATAACCACCCCTTGTTGGGTGCAGAAGATCATAACCAGAGGTTACATGATTCTCCTCATCACTTACCCAAAACTTCCAACAAAACTTCCCGATGTTCCACCCAGTCAAAGGGAGGACGCAGCTGCAGAAATAAACAAGCTTGTATCAAAAGAGAGTCATCCAATTAGTCCCACCAGTCCAATGCGGGTCCGGATTTTACTCAAGATTCTTTCTGGTGCCAAAAAAGACAGGGGACTGGAGACCCATTCGGGATCTCAGCATTTTGAACAAGTTTGTTGCCCAAGCCAAGTTCTGCATGGTCACGGTTCAGTCCACTCTCCCTTTTCTACAGGAAGGTGATTGGATGTGCTCGATAGACCTCCAGGATGTATATCATCGCATTAAAATGGACAAATGCTCTAGGAGTCTACTTTGCTTCCGGCTAGGAGCCAATCATTACCAGTTTCATGTCCTGCTGTTCAGACTCTCTACAGCCCCCATGGCAGTGGTTACAGCTCCCTTGAGACTGCAAGGATTCCGGGTGTTTCCTTATTTGGACGATTGGCTCCTTACCTCCCCCGCCAAGCATCTTCTGGTAACAGCCCTGCAGTACACTCTTTCCCTTGTGAAACTTTTGGGGATAACTGTAAACTGGGAGAAATCTAATCTTGCTCCAGTCCAGAACATAAAATTCACGGGAGCAGTCTTCGATACCCACTCTTGTCTGGTGTCACATCCCAGCTCACAGACTTCCGAGAGTGAGGGTCCAGCTCCGGGTGATACTCTGTCAAACCAAAGTCTCAGCGAGAGAGGTTATTCAGATTTTAGGATCCATGGCAGCTTCCATACCAATAGTGCCTCTTGCAAAACTGCATATGCAAATACTTCAATGGCTACTACTCTCTCAATGATTTCTGAATTACCACCCTCTATGCTTTCAGATTCAGATAACCAATTCTTGCAACCAGGACCTTCTTTGGTGCATGAGTCCAGACACAGAACTTTGGAGCTGCCCATTCCAGCCCCCCCCGCCCAAAGCCATTGTGACCATGGATGCTTCCCTGATAAGGTGGGGGGCCATTTCCAGGGAAAGACATTCCAAGGTGCATGGTCCACGTCGGAGGCTAATCTGCATATCCGTGTTCTAGAACTGAGAACAGTGCTGTTAGTGTTGCAAGCATTCCAACCTGTTCTTCCTCCTGGAATGATTGCAGTTCAGTCAGACAACATGTCAGCAGTCTGGTACATCAACAAGCAAGGAGGAACCAAGTCCTACTCCTGTGTCGAGAGGCCATGATAATTTGGCAGTGGGCGATAGCTTCCAACCGCTTTCTGATAACGCATATCCCAAGGATTTCCAATGTGATTCCCAACAAATTGTGCAGATGCATTCTCCTGCCTCACGAGTGGTCCCTCAATCCCGTCGTAGTGGTAGAAATTTTCAGCCATTGGGGCCAGCCTTGCTGCGACCTATTCGCTACCCTGTCAAACAGCAAATGCAGCAGATATTTTGCCCTATTCCCCCAAAAGGGGGAGTCCCCCGAGGGCTGCTCTGATTCACGATTGGCCCACAGGACAACTGTATGCCTATCCCCCCATTCCTCTGATGCCCCAATTCATAAAAAAAAGCTATACGGTTCAATTGCAAAGTGATCCTCATAGCCCCCTTTTGGCCATGACAAGTTTGGTTCCTGTTTCTTCGGCCTCATCTGTTATGTCGACCGTGGATTCTGGACCCTCTTCCAGACCTAATTTCTCACCCACAAGGATTGAGTCACCCAAACCTATCCAGTCTCAAGCTGACAGCTTGGTTTCTCCACTTCCATTAATCGCCAGGCAGGATGACCTCACCTCACCTGTTTGTGACATTATTCTGGCCTCTCATAAACCATCCACCAGAAGAGTATATCTAGACAAATGGAAAAGGTACTCTGTTTGGTCAAAGAAAAAGATGCTGGATCCATACTCTGCTCCTGTTCCAGCAGTTTTACAATGCCTATCTAAATTCTTTGAAGATGGAGCCGCAGCTTCTACCATACGAGTACATCTATAGGCTATCTCAAACTATCATAATGGGTTGAATGATTCTCCCCTCATCTTGCTTCAGTTGTGTAAAACTTTTCTCAAGGGGGTCTCCCACATTAGGCCTCCAGTCAGACAACCTATAGAGCCATGGAACCTCACATTAGTTCTCCAGTCTTTAACTCAACCTCCTTTTGAGCCTGCAGCGGAGTGTGACCTCAAATTCTTGACATGGAAATCACTTTTCCTGGTAACCATCATGTCAACCAGACAAATTTCAGAGCTTCAGGCATTATGCACCAAAAGGCTCTATTTAATCTTCCACAAGGACAGAGTATCACTCCGGACAAATCCATCTTTCCTCCTCAAAGTTGTTTTGGACTTTTCCATCAATCAGTCCATTGATTTGCCAATATTTTTCCCAAATTTTTCTAATAAATGGGGAATACTGTCTACATTCCCTGGATGTGCACAGATAATTGAGATTTTATTTAGACAGGACCTAAGCATTACGTAAAACTGACCAACTTTTCATTTCCTTCTCTGGGCCTAGAATGGGAAATTCTGTCTCCAAAGTCACTTTGTCAAAATGGTTAAGGGACTGCATATGCTACATTTATTCACTCACAAAATAACCTTTGCCACAGAATGTTAAAGCCCATTCTGTAGCCTTCCATTCCAGAGCTTCTATGGATGATACCTGTGCAGCAGCTACTTGGGCTAAACCCCACACTTTTATCAATCATTACAAATTGGATGTGGTCTCCAGAGTGAGAGCTGCCTTCAGCTCAATGGTGCTCAGGAACGTTCTTTAATAAGGGCTGTCCAAGGATCACAAGGTAGCTTGGGGTTCTGTCCCATCAGTGATGAATGGAAAGAAGATTAGCAACATCAGATAAAGAAGTTACGTCTTACCATAATGTTCCATCTGTGTTGTTAATCTTCTTTCATTCATCACTTCCTACCCTCCTTTCCCCAGCAAAGGCTCCAGGGGGATACTTTGGATCCAAGTGGTGACTTACAGCATTTGTGCAGAAATGGCTCTGCTTTACTAGTACAACATGGACAAACTTGATCTGAGGTAACAGGGAGAAGGGCACTATGGGTAGAAGCTTAGCAAGAAAAAGACAACAAATGCTGTGTTTAAACATACAGGAAAATCCGGGGCATGAGTTTAAATTCACAATATTGGAAAAAGTGTGTTGCAATGTAAGTGGGGGGGGGTGTCATGGCCACCACAACTAGAAGAAAAGAGGACTGTACCAGCAACTATAATTAAATGCAGTAATCTGGCCAGGACTGAATGAACACACTTCAGTAGCTTGTTTATTAAAACTAAAAGCTTGGTCAGGATGAACCCATGTGTTAAGTTTGTTGAATGAATTATAAGGACAATGTATTTTAAGTGCTTTTTGTGGTTTTAATACATATTTTAAGGAATTTTTATATCTTCTAAGTAATGTGAAGTATTTCACACTGCAAAAGTAGAATGGCTCTTTAAATCTTTGAAACCTTTGAACCTGATATTGAGGCTGGTCAATCATGTGACTTAATGGTCGTATTTAAGGAAGGACTTCTAAATTTTGTACTATATGATGAAATCTTTCTATTTTAATGCAAAAGCGTTTATGTCGTACATAAATGTTTGTAGCAGCACCTGAGTTGTTCACAGCATTCTGTTCATATTTTTGTCAGTTTGTTTGGTGGTCGAGTTGAATTTTAACATTTTTTAAAATGTTAGTACTATTAACTTGAGATTGTGACAGAATAAGACAGTACAATTTAATATACATTTTCTAAAGTAAAATAAGTCTACACCGCTAATAATTTTCATTATTTACTTGTGTAATTCACCATCTTTCTCCAAAGGTCACTAGTTTTACAATGGATTAAGAAAGACAGGGCTACATTTTGAATCACAATCAGGTACGTCCCTGAAAATCAGGGGCAGTTGAAATGATGTGCTTCAAGTTCATCTCCCAGCAGCAGTGACATACCTCTCAAGTGTACCTCATTATGTGGAATGTTCCTCATTTTGAGTTGTAAAAAGTCCACATTCCTTAGTGTTTCACATTGACTGAAGAAATGTAGAAACCACCACGAAGATAAAAAATGTAAAACGAATTTATTGTAGATCAAAAAACAAGCGCTTTCACGCAATATAAATTGCGCTTCCTCAGGTTACAAATTACAAAACCAAATGAGTGCTTTTATACCAAATGCATTGCCTTTCAATTAGATAATTGAAACAATCATTAGATAAGCAATCAAAGTGCTTGTTTGTATAAAATAAAAAATTCAATATTGATGTCACAAGCAGTCTAACACAATTAAACACAAACAACCTTATCATCATTCAATGGCACCCAGATACAAAATTTTAGAATATAAATAATGTTGATATTCATTAAATAAATGTCTTTTAGAAGCAAAATAGCATAAAAATATTCATGCCGTAACCATCTAGATATTAGTAAAA